>NW_012115488.1:2767596-2774661 GCF_000951035.1 Colobus angolensis palliatus
TGGCGTAAACCCGGGAGGCGGAGCTTGCAGTGAGCTGAGATCCGGCCACTGCACTCCAGTCAGGGCGACAGAGCGAGACTCCGCCTCAAAAAAGTAAATAAATAAATAAATAAATCTAGAATTAACAAATCCAGGGCTTAAGCAGTAATTAAATAATCCAGATTTTACCCTTTTATAATAGAAGAGGTACATTTAAAAGCTATTAACATTTTTTTTTAAATTCTAGTGATTTCTCCATGGATACATATGTGAACAAATGTATTAACCATCTCCTTCCTCTCAAATGGTAAAACTGTTTCTTTGGTCCACTGTGCGACTAGTTTCTGGGCCTACCATGTGTATCATTTGTTCCACAAAATTTAATTCTTACCAGGTTTTGTGTAATCACTCCCAAAGGCTCATATTAGTTCTATTGCCATTGGTTCCAGGAGCCTTTTTAGATATAGGCTGTAATCCACTAGCTAAATGAAGCAAGGTTTCTCTAAGGTTCTCAGTAGAGTTTGATTTGGTGTTGTGTTGCACAATTGCAAGCTGTGAGTTTTCCTGCTTATCAGTTAAAAATTAACTTTAAGATACAGGCTGGGTGCAGTGACTCATGCCTGTAACCCCAGCATTTTGGGAGGCCAAGGTGGGCGGATCACAAGATCAGGAGACGGAGTCCATCCTGGCCAACACGGTGAAACCTGGTCTCTACTAAATATACAAAAAATTAGCCAGGCGTGGTGGCATGTGCCTGTAATCTCAGCTACTCGGGAGGCTGAGGCAGGAGAATCACTTGAACCCAGGAGGCGGAGGTTGCAGTGAGCCGAAATCATGCCATTGCACTCCAACCTGGGCGACAGAGCAAGACTCAGTCTCAAAAAAGAATAAAATAAATACATACATACATACATACATGTATACACTGTGTGTGCCTTGTCCTTACTTTTGTCTCATGTCCCACCAGATTGTCTGATCTACGAATGAACAAGTTCCTCTTCAGTTTTCAGGGGGAAAAAAAGTCTCTCCTTTAAGGATGAGGGCCCTCTTCTGCCTAGGTTTCTAATTTTTTCTGCAAAAACATCAAAGCATACTCAAGAAACTATCCTAGGAACAGTCACGAATGAGGCCTTCTAGCTGTATTTTTTTCACTGTTGGTGGAGAAGTATTAGATTCAACTGCCAGGTGAGAAGGTCATTGGCTTAAGCTAAACACTGGCTTGAAATAGAGGAGACCAATCGCAATTGCAACCAGCCTGAAAATGCATTCGGTATGTATTCCTTTAAAGTCATAACATTTGGTTAATTTTAGAAACAGGAACAAATTGAGGTTTAATGTTCATAATATATTTCTAAAAGTAGGACACACTTTATTAATAATACCCACTAGTAAATATTATTGTTACACATAATGATGATTTTTTTTTCCACCTTCTATGAACTACATAGAATTTTCCTTGAGATCGGGGATTATGGCAAGTGGATGAATTATATTCTACAGGCAAATCAACTGCCAGTATTTCTTGACCAATACTGTTCAGATGGAATCAGTAAATTTTAGAGCTTACCAGGTTTGTACTAAATCATGAGTCAAGTTTCAAACACAAATCAATTTCTAGTGAAAGCAATTCTGTCCCAGTGTCTCTGTTTTATTATTTTGTGATATGAAGATTGATAGCAAAACTTTTAGAGCTGTAAAGCATGTTCCCTGAATAAGTCATTTCCTAAGATGATTTAATCAGCAGCTGTATCTTATGGAAAGCCACACTTTCCAAACTAAGCTGGTGATTATGCTTGTGCACAGGCTTTCAACCTCACCTTCACTACTCACCAGCTATGTGACCTTAAACAAGCCATTTTGGCTCACTGGGCCTTATATAAAAGTGATTCATGTAAAATACTTCACACAGTACTTGATACACAGTGAGTACTCAATAAAACTTAACTATTATTCATATATTATTCCAGTATAATCAACTAACTACCAAGTGTCCATTTCTTGTGTACAAGGTGCTAGAGACACAAAAGACATAAATGATACTATCACAAAAGATATATGATCTAGTTAGGAAGGTACAATTGAAGAATGAACAGAAATGCAAGTACACATCTGAAAATAAAAGATAAGTCATTCCAAAGTGAGTGGTAGGAGAGAAGTAGGGTTAGTCAAAGAAGTATTCGTGGAATAAGTGAATCCAATCTGCATCTTGAATTAAATGAAGACTGCAGGCTAATGAAAATTGGGGAAGAATGTTCTTGGCAAAGACAAATAAAAAAAGTCACAGTGAAGAAAATTAACAACATGGGATGGGGAAGTGTGGTGCTAAGGTAATGTAAATAAGAGAAAATAAAGATGCTCCACAAAAATAGAAGAAAACAAAGAGGCCCAACAAAAACAGAGAGGTCATTTGCAGGAATGTTATATAAGTTGCAGTAATTAGGAAAAAGAAACTAGATGATTGCTACAAAAATGAACAATAAAAATCACTGTAGTTTCCGGGAAAAGAAAAATAACTTGTCAAAAATTACATTTGAAAAATTCTGCCAGCAACTACAGGCTGCATACATTGGGTCAAGGAAATACCAGAAGCACAGACATGGCAGATGAAACTCTTCGAGCAAATGAACTCTCTCTGAGGGAGTTATTAGAGGAAATAAAAGCAGAGAGCAAGGCCAAACTTGATGAAAGTCCACAATTAGCCGCAGCCTGTACAAGAGAGAGATAAAAAATACAGGAGGAGAAATGAGAAGAAGGTGCATAAGAAAGTACAGAAGAAAGTTTGGTCTCTAACACACAGAGCAGTGAAGAATTTGAGAAGAATATGAATTAGATGGAGGGGGAGGCAAATTTGGGTTTGAAAATAGCCATTAGGGTAAAAACTGAAATTAGAAGGGTAGCTTGATGCGAGATCATGTAGAACTAAATCAGTGTAGGATTCCTGCATTGATTGTCCTTTTACTCAATAAAAAATCTGAAGCAGTCATGATTGGATCTATATTTTAGAGATATAATTCTGCCCGACAGAATAAAGAAGATAATGAGGACAAAGCAAGTTGAAGGCAGGGAGATATTTAAGGGATCACCTACAAAACTCAGTGTGAGAGAAGTGGACATACGAAACAAGAGAAGAGGAATTTTTTTAAAAACCTGAGATGTAGAATCAATATGATCTAGTGGCTAACAGGTCTTCTTAATTGCTGGCCTTTATTACAAGTAAATTATCCAGTTTGGTCATAAAGAGGAAAGATTACAAGGCATTTGTTTTGAAAATGCTGAGTGTGAATGGCCTGGAGGATACGCAAATAGGCAGATACTAACTGGTATCTAGAATCTGGAAGAGAGAAGCAGTGATTGTTTGTAGGAAAGACTGTAAACCTTAGGGTGACACGTGCATATGAATATTCCTAATGAGTCTAGTTACCCAAATAAAGTATTTTCCTAGTCTGCTGTACAGCAGTTTAAAATAGTGACCATCTTAATTGTAATTGGCTTTCATATGATGGGTACATGCTGTCTATTGTATTTCAAGTTAATTCAGTTTCATTTGGAAGAATTGTTATTTCTTTGGCCATGCACAAAATTAAATTTAGTACTCTTTTTCAGGCAGTAATTTTTAGAAATATTAAAATAAGGCAGACAGTAACTTATTAATTTACAACTCAATTTTATAAAACAGAAATCTATCTGAACAAGATGAGTCATAATGTTATGTGTAAAACTAAAAATATTTTTAAAATAATATCATTTGTATAAAACAATATATTGGCTGATACATATTTGATTGTAATTTTTTAAATTTTAATTGGTTTCTTTTTACAGCAGTATATTTTTCAGGATATATTAAAGGATACTGTCAAATTTCTTTTCAAAGTTTATATAAAGATACAGAAGTTAATAAAGTATAATGTACTTTTCCTCTCATGAGCCGTGAGTCTGGTGCTGCATATTGAGGACACAATTTTTAACTTTAAAGCTCAAACTCCTATGGCATAATTATGTTGAAGATTAGTATCTCCTAACAGAATTTCCCCATTTATCCTCTCTTCTTCACAAAAATAAAACTTTTCTTTTTTAAATTAATTGTCAGGGGTTTTGTTTCTCAAGTCAATAATGCTATCTTTCTTTGTTAGTGGTAAATGTTTTTCCTCTTTCTCTTAAACCTACAGTTTCACTCCATGTTATCACTGCTTCCCGTCGATTCCAGAGATGCCTTACAAATACCAAATAGAAAACCTCAGGTAAGAGAGAAGAATTTTCATGAAAAATTAATAACAATTCTGACAAAGCTACCACACATTTTTAAATGATACTCTAAAGTCATTCTCTTGACAAGGAAAATAACTGAACCTTGAAATCTATACATTCTTTTATAAAATGCTTTTTAGCTGACAGTAACATTTAATAGTTACTGTTGCATAAAATGCTAATGATGACAATGAGGTCAGATTAGAAATCTTCAGATTAATGAAGGTAATTTATCCAAAGTGTGAGAGAAAATAAAAATATTTTTACATGTGGGGGAGGTTACCTTAGGGCAATGTTAAGTTTGGAGCCCTTCTGTCATTATGTTAAAACCATGTATTCTAAGAACAGTATGTTCCTTTTCCTTTTTGTTAAGACTGCAATTTTTAAGTCATTTAAATAATTCACAGAAAAAAATAGTAATCTTAAAAATTAATTCTAGTATGCCCTAGATGACAGGCAAGTGTTGAAAAAATAACTTTCTCATATAAGCACTATAATGAGTGACATGGCCATCTGGAGTGCTAATTCTAAATCTTCTGAGGTCACAATTAATTTTTCTTTATCCTTACGCAAATATTTGCAGTGTCCTAAGGTCTTGGTCACCCAGTGCCTCTGTCCTTGTAGATCACTTTTTTAAAATAGACATATACACACCCCAAACTCACTTTGGTTGAGTTATAACTTGTATATAGTAAAGTGCACAAGTCACGCATATGGAGCTCCATGTGTACATATCTATATACCCCTAGAGCCTCCCAGATTAAAACATAAGTCATTTCTCACACTCCACAATGCTCTCCAGTGCTCTTACCCAGGCAAAAATCAACCCTCGAAGGTAACCACTCTGTTGGCTACCATCATCACAGATCACTTCTGTCTGCTCCTGGATTTCACATAAATTGAATGTATTCTATCATCTCTGTTTTTTTTTTTTTTTACCCAACATTATGTCCATGAGATTCATCAATATCATTGCATAAAGCAGTTTTTCTTCATTTCTGTATTTTCTTGATGAATATGCCAATTTATTAACTCTTCTTGTGGCTGATGGACATTTGGTTGTTTCAGTTTTTTAATATAAATAATGCCACTAGGACATTTTTGTAAGCAATTTATTTTTAATTGCTTAATTTTAGGTTACATGTACATTAGTGTGTTAACTTATATTAGCTTCAGAAGATAATAACACACAGCTTCCGAACTGGTGGTACCAATGTACCCTCCCACTATTCAATGTATTTTCTATTTAGCATTTTAACACTCTCAGTAGAATGGATCCTTTTTGTACACTTTTTGTCAGCTGTACATAAAGTAATCCATCAAAGTGTTCTTCTTTTAATCTAGGGTGCCTCTTTCTTCAACAAATAAATGACTTAAATACAAACAGCAATTTTAGCATATAAGATGAAGAGTAGGAAATCCATAATTCAACATAATTATCAAATGTAATATTGGAATATATTGAATAAACATATTTTTAAATGTAATTTTAACAGAGCTCAGAAAAGTGTTTTGAGTGGCTTTCTGGTCCTGCCATAAAATTACGTAAGTTACTAATAGAAATGGTCTGGGTTTTGTGACAGGGCCCACAATATTGAAAATACATTCAAATATTTAAATGCACAGTTAAAATTAAATAAGGGCAGATTCAAATTTCTTGTCACTATATAAAATATAGAAAATAACAAACAAAGATCTTCGTGCTGCTGGTCCGGTTAAAAGACAGAACATGCCAATTTAAATTCAAATGGAACACTGCAGCTCCGCATTACATTAAGGGGAAAAGTAACCTAAGTCATCTTGCTATTATAAATGCAGAAAATTTTATACATAGGTAAATGTTTCTTTAAGTTTATACGAAGATTACTGTTTTAACAAAAGCTTGATACAGCAAGAAAAGAGACTATGCTTTGCTGAAAATCTGGGTCACAGAACATGAAACTCAGCCTGCTTCTAAAGTAAAGGAAAAGAGCAAATGTGCAATAATGTAGAACATGGATAGAATCCTGTAGCTACCACATACTAGTGGTATTAAGCTAGTCATTAAGTCTTCTTGATATTCCACTTATTTTCGTCTACAAAGGAATATAATATCTACCTAGAAAAGTATTGTGAGCATTCAGTAAGGCGGTAATTCCAAAGACCCAGTAGACTACCTGGTAGATTTCAGTGGGCTTCAATTACACATCAGTCACCTGGAAAGCTTTTAAAAATCCCAATACCCAGGCCACATGTCTGACCATTAAATCAGAATCTCTGTGGGTAGGACCACAGGCACCAGTATTTTTTAAAGCTCCCAGGTAATTCTGAATTTGCAGTCAAATTGTACATACTTAGAAGAGATCTACATACTAAAGGTATAAATAGAGAAGACAGGGCAGATATCATTTAGTGGGGTGCGGTAGTGGAGAAAGAAATGCAAAACCGGCTGGGTATGGTGGCTCACGCCTGTAATCCCAGCACTTTGAGAGGCCAAGATGAGCGGATCACCTGAGGTCAGGAGTTTGAGACCAGCCTGGCCAATATGGCAAAACCCCGTCCCTACTAAAAATATAAAAATTAACCAAGTGTGGTGGCATGTGCCTGGAATCCCAGCTATACCAGAGGCTGGGGCAGGAGAATTGCTTGAAGCAGGGAGGCAGAGGTTGCAGTGAGCCAAGGTTGTGCCATTGAAATCCAGCCTGGGTGACAACAGTGAGACTCAAAAGAAAGAAAGACAAGAAAGAAAGAAAAAGAGAGAGAGAGAGAGAAAGAGAGAGAGAGAGAGAAAGAAGAAGGAAGGAAGGAAGGAAAGAAAGAAAGAAAGAAAGAAAGAAAGAAAGAAAGAAAGAAAGAAAGAAA
>NW_012115488.1:2774861-2776460 GCF_000951035.1 Colobus angolensis palliatus
AGAAAGAAAGAAAGAAAGAAAGAAAGAAAGAAAGAAAGAAAGAAAGAAAGAAAGAAAGAAAGAAAGAAAGAGAAAGAGAAAAAAACTCAAAACCATGTGGGAATCAAGAGGCAGTCCTTAGTAGGACTTGGCTCAGATCATGGAGAAGCGGGTAGGAACAGCATGCGGTAACTCCAATGACAAATCTCTCCCATCCTGACTTTGACTCACTCTGCTAGGTCTTTACAGTGTCAGAAACATCTGCTTTATCTTCATGCCCAATTTGCTTTATTCCTCTTCCTTTCTAATTTAGCATTTGACTTTCATAAAATGAATGCAGGCAAAGGAAAGTCTATTTTAGGCTATGGAAAATCTTTTATTAATATAGATGTACAGAAATATAAGTTAAAAGGTTTCCTAGATTTCATAAATTTCACCATGCTAAAATTATTAGGCCAATTTACCTTTGCAGGAAAGAACATCAATCTTCCTTCCAAAACGCTTTGAAGATAAATTGTCGTAATTTAGTCCTTTCCATTATAGCTCCCCTGTTCTATTATGTGAAATATTTAAAACATAATTTTTCTAAACTGTCCCAAATAGAACATTACAGCCTATAAATTTTTACAAAGTCCTCAAGACAACAAATGTTAAATTCCATGCCTAAGTTAATAAATACATATGCTTATTCAATTTTTTAATGAATAAATCCCAGGAATCAAAGAAATCTTGAGAAAATTATTATGCTTAATAGGCATAAAAATATTATGCCTATTAAGTAGTCCAAATAACTATTTAAAGTATAAATATTTTTTGAATTTTATTCTTTTTATGGTAGTTGTAGGAATAGGGTAATAGGAAGCATAATGTGTGTTACTAAGTGTTCACAATACATGAATGCTTTTCTTTTGCAATGTTTTATTTTATTTTCCTTCTAGTTTAACAGAACTTACAGTGGTGACTGCAAAAATAAAAGACAAACTGATCTATTTCCAGTGAATTTTATGAACTAAGTCATGTAATACCCATGATCTAATTGAAAATACTCATTATGTTTCTCAATGATTGAGATAATTGCTTGGACTCAACATCTGTACTTTCTTGCTAAGCTTATGTATAAACGATTTGAAATGTCATCTATAAGCTACCTCAAAACTCCTATAATTATGAAAGTTTTATAATAATATCAGTTTAGAGCTAGAGCAATCCAGAGAAATCATGTAACTCATTCAACTATTAATTCCTCAGATGAAGAAACAGATTTAGATAACCTAAATTTTCAATCATAACCAATTAGAGGTAGAGGAGATTAGCACCCAGGTCTCAGGCATACAAATCCAGTGTTTGTTTCTTATTATAGATGATACCTTCAGTCATGCTAAAATTTGTCTAAAAAAATTTAACACCTCATTGATTATAGTGTATCTGTGAAATTAAACAGATACATTGCTAATTAAAGGAATTTAACACAATTAATATTTTTTAAAAAGTTGCTGGCAAGACTATACTTTCAGGGATCATTTCTTTTTTTTTCTTAATTATACTTTAAGTTCTAGGGTACATGTGCATAACGTGCAGGTTTGTTACATATGTATACTTGTGCCATGTTGGTGTGCTGCA
>NW_012115488.1:2777075-2803667 GCF_000951035.1 Colobus angolensis palliatus
GTTGTTTCCTGACTTTTTAATGATTGCCATTCTAACTGGTGTGAGATGGTATCTCATTGTGGTTTTGATTTGCATTTCTCTGATGGCCAGTGATAGTTCATTACTAGAGAAGTATGCCTGAACGTGTAGAGCACTGAAAACACTCTTCAGGAGAATTTCCCCAACCCCTAGCAAGGCAGGCCAACATTCAAATTCAGGAAATACAGAGAACACCACAAAGATATTCCTTGAGAAGAGCAACTCCAAGAAACATAATCATTAAATTCAACAAGGTTGAAATGAAGTAAAAAATGTTAAGGGCAGCCAGAGAGAAAGGTCGGGTTACCCACAAAGGGAAGCCCATCAGACTAACAGCAGATCTTTCAGCAGAAACATTACAAGCAAGAAGAGAGTGGGGGCCAATATTCAACATTCTTAAAGAAAAGAATTTTCAACCCAGAATTTCATACAGAGTCAAACTAAACTTCATAAGTGAAGGAGAAATAAAAGCCTTTACACACAAGAAAATGCTGAGAGATTTTGTCACCACCAGGCCTGCCTTACAAGAGTTCCTGAAGGAAGCAATAAATATGAAAAGGCACAACCAGTAATGGTCACTGCAAAAACATGCCAAATTGTAAAGACAATCGACACTATGAAGAAACTGCATCAACTAATGGGCAAAATAGCCAGCTAGCATCATAATGACAGGATCAAATTCACACATAACAATAAAAGTAACTTTAAATGTAAATGGGCTGAATGCCCCAATGAAAAGATACAGACTGGCAAATTGGATAAAGAGTCAAGACCCATCAGTGTGCTGTATTAAGGAGACCCATCTCACATACAAAGACACACATAGGCTCAAAATTAAGGGATGGAGGAAGATCTACAAAGCAAATGAAAAGCAAAAAAAAAGCAGGGGTTACAAGCTTAGTCTCTGATAAAACTGATTTAAACCAACAAAGATCAAAAAAGACAAAGAAGGCCATTCCAGAATGGTAAAGGGATTAATGCAACAAGAAGAGCCAACTATCCTAAATATGCACCCAATACAAGAGCCTCCAGATTCATAAAGCAAGTTCTTAGAGACCTACAAAAGACTTAGACTCCCACACAATAATAGTGGGAAACTTTAAGACCCCACTGTCAATATTAAACAGATCAACGAGACAGAAAATTAACAAGGATATCCAGAACTTGAACTCAGCTCTGGACCAAGTGGAACTACTAGACATCTACAGAACTCTCCACCCTAAATCAACAGACTATACATTCTTCTCAGCACCACATCGCACTTATTCCAAAATTGACCACATAGTTGGAAGTAAAACACTCCTCATCAAATGTAAAAGAGCAGAAATCACAACAAACTGTCTCTCAGACCACAGTGCAATCAAATTAGAAATCAGGATTAAGAAACTCACTCAAAACCGCACAACTACAAGGAAACTGAACAACCTGCTCCCGAATGACTACTGGGTACATAATGAAATGCAGGCAGAAATAAAGATGTTCTTTGAAACCAGTGAGAACAAAGACACAATACACCAGAATCTCTGGGACACATTTAAAACAGTGTATAGAGGGAAATTTATAGCATTAAATGCCCACAAGAGAAAGCAGGAAAAATCTAAAATTGACACCCTAAACAATTAAAAGAACTAGAGAAGCAAGAGCAAACACTTTCAAAAGCTAGCAGAAAACAAGAAATAACTTAGATCAGAGCAGAACTGAAGGAGATAGAGACACAAAAAACCCTTCAAAAAAATCAGTGAATCCAGGAACTGGTTTTTTGAAAAGATCAACAAAATAGATAGACCTCTAGCAAGATTAATAAAGAAGAAAAGAGAGAAGAATCAAATGGAAGCAATAAAAAATGATAAAGGGGATACTACCACTGATCCCACACAAATACAAACTACCATCAGAGCATACTATAAAAACCTCTATGCAAATAGACTAGAAGATCTAGAAGAAACGGATAAATTTCGGGACACATCCACCCTCCCAAGACTAAACCAGGAAGAAGTCGAATCTCTGAACAGACCAATAACAAGTTGCAAAATTGAGGCAATAATTAATAGCCTACCAACCAAAAAAAGTCCAGGACCAGATGGATTCACAGACAAAGTCCACCAAAGTTACAAAGAGGAGTTGGTACCCTTCTTTCTGAAACTATTCTAATCAATAGAAAAAGAGGGAATCCTCCCTAACTCGCTTTATGAGGCCAACATCATCCTGATACCAAAGCCTGGCAGAGACACAACAACAGCAAAAATTTTAGGCCAATATCCCTGATGAACATCAATGCAAAAATCCTCAACAAAAATACTGGCAAACCAAATCCAGCAGCACATCAAAAAGCTTATCCACCGTGATCAAGTGGATTTCATCCCTGCGATGCAAGACTGGTCAAATATACACAAATCAATAAACGTAATCCATCACATAAACAGAGCAATGACAAAAATCACATGATTTTCTCAATAGATGCAGAAAAGGCCTTTGACAAAACTCAACAGCCCGCCATGCTAAAAACTCTCAATACTAGGTATTGATAGAACGTATCTCAAAATAAAAAAAGCTCTTTATGAAAAACCCAAAGCCAATATCACACTGAATGGGCAAAAACTGGAAGCATTCCCTTTGACAACTGGCACAAGACGAGGATGCCCTCTCTCACCACTCCTATTCAACATAGTATTGGAAGTTCTGCTCAGGATAATCAGGCAAAAGAAAGAAATAAAAATATTCAATTAGGAAAAGAGGAAGTAAGATTGTCTCCGTTTGCAGATGACATAATTGTATATTTAGAAAACCCCATCATCCCCGCCCAAAATCTCCTTAAGCTAACAAGCAACCTCAGCAAAGTCTCAGGATAAAAAATCAATGTGCAAAAACCATAAACATTCCTATACAGCAAT
Source organism: Colobus angolensis palliatus (assembly GCF_000951035.1). Classification (NCBI taxonomy): domain Eukaryota; kingdom Metazoa; phylum Chordata; class Mammalia; order Primates; family Cercopithecidae; genus Colobus; species Colobus angolensis. The sequence continues at coordinate 2,779,985 of NW_012115488.1, forward strand.
AACAGAGAGTCAAACCATGAGTGAACTCCCATTCAGAACTAAGAGAATAAAATATGTAGAAATACAACTTATAAGGTATGTGAAGGACCTCTTCAAGGAGAACTACAAATGACGGTTCAAGGAAATAAAAGAGGACACAAACAAATGAAAGAATATTCCATGCTCATGGATAGGAAGAATCAATATCGTAAAAATGGCCATACTGCCCAAATTAATTTATAGGTTCAATGCTATCCCCACAAAGCTACCATGACTTTCTTCACAGAATTGGAAAAAAACTACTTTGAATTTCATATGGAACCAAAAAAAAAAAAAAACAAAAAAACAAAAACCCACTGCCAAGACAATCCTAAGCAAAAAGAACACAGCTGGAGGCATCACACTACCTGACTTCAAAGTATACTACAAGACTATAGTAACCAAAACAGCATGGTACTGGTATCAAAACAGATATATATATAGACCAATGGAACAGAACAGAGGCCTCAGAAAAAATACCATACATCTACAACTGTCTGATCTTTGACAAACCTGACAAAAACAAGCAATGGGGAAAGGATTCCCTATTTAATAAATGATGTTGGGAAAACAGGCTAGCCATAGACAGAAAACTGAAACTGGACCCCTTCCTTATACCTTATACAAAAATTAACTCAGAATGGATTAAGATTTAAATGTAAGACCTAAAACCATAAAAACCCTAGAAGAAAACCTAGGCAGTACCATTCAGGACATAGGCATGGTCAAGGACTTCATGACTAAAACACCAAAAAGCAATGGCAACAAAAGCCAAAATTGACAAACGGGATCTAATTAAACTAAAGAGCTTCTGCACAGCAAAAGAAACTATCAGCAGAGTGAACAGACAACCTACAGATTGGGAGAAAATTTTTGTAATATATCCATCTGACAAAGGCTAATATCCAGAATCTACAAAGAACTTAAACAAATTTACAAGAAGAAAACAAACAACCCCATCAAAAAATGGGCAAATGATATGAACAGACACTTCTCAAACGAAGACATTTATGCAGCCAACAGATACATGAAGAAATGCTCATTATCACTGGTCTTTAGGGAAATGCAAATCAAAACCACAATGAGATACCATCTCACACCAGTTAGAATGGCAATCATTAAAAAGTCAGGAAACAACAGATGCTGGAGAGGATGTGGAGAAATAGGAACACTTTTACACTGTTGGTGGGAGTGTAAATTAGTTCAACCATTGTGGAAGACAGTGTGGTGATTCCTAAAGGATCTAGAAGTAGAAATACCATTTGACCCAGCAATCTCATTATTTAGTATATACCCAAAGGATTATAAATCATTCTACTATAAAGACACATGCACACATATGTTTATTGCAGCAGTGTTCACAATAGCAAAGTCTTGGAACCCAACCAAATGCCCATCAGTGATAGACTTGGTACATATATGCCATGGAATACTATGCAGCCATAAAAAAGGATGAGTTCATGTCCCTTGCAGGGACATGGATGAAACTGGAAACCATCATTCTCAGCAAAGTAACACGAAAAGAGAAAACCAAACACCGCATGTTCTCACTCATAAGTGGGAGTTGAACAATGAGAACACATGGACACAGGGAGGGGAACATCACACACCAGGACCTGTAGGGGAGTGGGAGCCTGGGGGAGGGATAGAATTAGGAGAAATACCTAATGTAAATGACAAGTTGATGGGTGCAGCAAACCAACACGGCACATGTATACCTATGTAACAAACTTGCACGTTGTGCCCATGTACCCCAGAACTTAAAGTATAATGATAAAAAAAAGAATACTGCAAACCCCTCTCCCCCAAAAACAGTTGCCGGCAAGTCATTTTCTTGTAGGTTGAATCTCTTTTAAGTTCAATAAAGTATACTGATTGAGAGAAGTATTCTAAAGATGCTTTAGAAAAATACGTTGTTATTACTCAAATATATTTGATCCAGCAGCACTGACATCAATAAAAGATTGTTAGAAAAGCTGAAAGTCAGGCTGCACCTTAAATCCAATAAAACAATATCGGCATTTTAACAGCTTTCCAGGACTCCTGAGAAGCTGTATATTCACTCAAATTTGAGAAGTATGGCAGCCAGCTCCAGCCCATCCAAGGAAAGGGACATTAAATACAATCTGGTCAGTAGGCCTCATTGATCAGACATGTCAGTTTGAGACCTGCACTCTCAATGAAGATATCATAGCTAATCTGAGGCTAAGTTAGAATTTAGGCATTCCAACTCTCTACTATACCGTGTTAGAGCATTATGTGATACTCGCTGCCTTTGAGCAAATCCGCTCCTCCATACAGGGAGTAGAAGAAGGGAAAGCAATCTACACCTCAGACTGCTACAACTGTTCTGGTTCCAAGCCATCTTACACTAAATATAGGACTAAAACAAACACACAAAGGGCCAAGCTTTCTTCCACATAGGGATGCTAAAAGGAAGAAAAGTTAAGGCAGTTTATATATGCAACTGCAACATTTTTTGTGAGTGTAAGGTTTGCTGAAGATTTTGGTAGAGAATATCAATTTAAGAAAGAATTCCCTTTGATTTTACTTTGTGCTGAGAATTTTGGTTATAAATAATTACTTAATGCTATTAAATGATTTTTTGCAATTATTTTAGATATGTTTTTTCTTTCTAACATGTTAATATGGTGAACTGGTTTTCAAAGTTTGAGCTATATTGTATTCATAAAATGAAATCATAGTGATATTTTCCTACATGTTTACCTTTTTATTTGTTCACTATTCCTTTGTGCAGAATTTCCTAACATCATTATCTTTTTTCTTCTGGAAATAAATAATTTAGGAGTTCCTCTGGTGTAAATATGTTGGTGTTGAATTATCTCAGCTTCTGTTATTTTGAAAATATCTTTCTTTTGCCTTTATTTGTGAGGGGCAATTTTCCTGGATATAATTCCAGGGTATAAGTACTCTAAGCTCTTGAAAAACATGAGTTAGTGTTTTCCGTCTTCAATTGTTGCCATTAAAATGTTAGATGTAGAGCAGGATTCTGGGGAGATAGTGGAGTAGGAAACATGAAGAAACTGTCTCTGTACCTAAACAACAAATGCACTGTCAGAATATGTTTGATGGAACTATTTTGGAACTGCTGAGTCTATTAAAGCCTTGCAAATTCTGGTAACACATCAACGGTAAATTTCAGCTCTTAGCACAATAGCAGCTCCTCATTCTCAACCCTCATCCTTCTGATGGAAAAATGTACAGGGATTAGAAGAGCAGCCTACACAGAGCTTGTGGAAACCAGCGTACCCTCAAAGCACTCTGTCCTCCAAATATTAGAAATCTGTGCTCCTGTCAGTGATTGCTGCTTCTGACCATAGAGGTGCGAAAAAAAGATGGGCAGCCATTTTTTTACACTTCTCCCAGTTGTTGCCAACAAATCCCCCTTGAGCCGAAGTGACTTTCAGAGTATTTAAAGGACCACAACATCATCCATCCATTCCTCATTTCTCATTTTTCTATTTTTTTCCCATTTTAGCAGCAAGACATAGAAGGACAGGACATTGAAAATCAATTTCATACCTGGAGAAAATTAGAAAGTGATCATGTATGATGAGGAAAAGGCACAGATTCAGAAAAGACCTGGGAAGACTTTAAGTTTACACTTCAAAGTAATTCTTATGATAAAAACAGCAAGAAAATTAAATAATAATATAATAATAATAATTTGCAAAACTCCCTGAAAAGGGGAGAAATGTGATTTCCAAATTTACTACATAATTAAATTCAAATGTCCAGTTTCAACAAACTTCACAAAATATTCAAGGAAGCAGAAAAGTATGACCCACTGAAAAAAAAAAAAAAAAAAGAAAAAAGCAACAGTAATTGTCCCTGAAAAGGACCTGATGACATATACACCAGACAAAGACTTTAAGACAATTGCCTCAAAGATCCTAAATGGCATCTTTAAGATATGGAGTCAAGAAAATAATTTATTTAAAAAATGGAAATATCAACGAGGATATGGGAAGTCTAAAATGAACCAAAAATAAATTCTAGAGGTGAAAAGTACAATAACAGAAAAGAAAAACTCAGCAGAAGTATCCAATGGCAGAGTTAAGTAAGCAGATAAAAGAATCAGTAAAGTTGAGGAAAAGACGATGTAAATAAGTGAGTCTGAATAAAACTTTTAAAAAGCTTAAGAAAGGTGAATAGAACCTATTAAACACAGTCAAGCATATTCACTTACACATTTTGGAAATCTTAGAAGTAAAAGAGAGCTACATGAAGGCAGAAATACTATTTCAAGAAATAATGGCTGAAAATTCCCCAAACTTGATAACAGACATGAATGTAAACATCCAAAACGTAAATGAACTTCAATTACAGTGAATTCAAACAGAACAACTTCAAAACATATTATAATAAAACTTTGAAAAGAAAAAGACGAATAGAAAATTTTTCAGGCAGCAAATAGCATCTCATCATGTACAAGGGATTCTCAATAAGATTGTCAACAGATTTCTCATCAGAAACTATACAGAACAGAAGGCAGTGGGGGATATATTCAAAATGCTAAAAGAAAAAAAAAGTCAATCAAGAATCCTGTATCCAGCAACACCGTCTTTCAAAACTAAAGGAAAAAATGGCACATACTGAGATCAACAAAAACTGAGGGACCTCATTGGGACTAGACCTGTCCTGCAAGATTTTTTGCCCAAAACAGTCTGCAGGGTAAAACGAAATAAAGCTAGATGGTAACTTGAAGCCCTATGAAGAAATAAATATCTCAATAAAGGTAAATACAGAGGGAATTATAAAATCTATTATTTCAGCAATGGTTTGTAACTTTAATCTGTTTCCCCATAATTTAAGAGATTAATACATTTTTTAAAACTATTAATGTAAAAGCTAGTATTATTGTAACTTTGGTTTGTAACTCAGCAGTTTGTTTTATACATAATTTAAGAGAGTAATGCATTTAAAGAATTACTAGTGTATGTTTGGGACACACAATATATTAAGATGTAATTTTGTGACATAAACAACTAAAGTGGTGATGACTACACTGTAAATAAGCAGCTTTTGTTGAGGTTAAGCTAGTATAACAAATTAGAGCACTATAAAGTTTAGGACATTAACATGCAGTCCCCACAGTAACCAAAGATAATAGCTGTTGAATATACACATAAGGAAATGAGAAAGGAATTAAATGTGTCAATATAAAAAATCAGCTGAACAAAGAAGAAAATATTAATGCAGGACATATGGGACAAAAGGTATAAGGTATAAAGGAAACAAACAGAAAAGTGACAGAAATATATCCCTCTTTATCAGTAACCACTTTAAATGCAAATGGATTAAATCCTTTACTCAAAAAGCAGAGATTTGAAGAATGGGTTTTAACAAAATGTTCCAATTAAATGACATCTTATAAGACACTCACTTTAGTCCAAAGACACAAACAGATTGTAAGAAAAAGCATGAAATAAGATAGTCCATGCACATTGTAACCAAAAGACAGCAAGGGTGGATATATAAATATCAGATAAAATATACTTTAAAAAGGTTATAAGAGCCAAAAGTATATTAGATATTAATAAGTTTTCATAGAGGAAGAAAGTATAATAATAGTAAACATTTGCAAATCAAATAACAGACCATCAAAATATATAAAGCAAAAAACAACAGATTTGAATGGAAAAATAAACAATTCTATAATAGTAGAGACTTTGATACCCCATACTGAATAATAGATAGCACAACTGGACAGAATATAAGTAGAAAAACAGAGGACTTAATCAACAGAATACACCAAAAAGATCTAACAGACATATACAGAACTTTCTACCCAACAGCAACAGCATGTACATTCTCCTCACATCCACATAGAACATTTTCAGGATAGACCATATGCTAAGACAAAAATCAAGTCTCGATAGATTAATAAAGACAGAGGTAATACAACACATCTTCTCCAGCCACAATGGAATGAAGTTAAAAATGAATAATAAGAAGAAAAACTGACATTCTCAAAAAATTGTAAAAACTAAACAACATACTTTTAAACAACCAATGGATAAAATAAGAAACCACAACGGAAATTTAAAAATACTTAGATATGAACAAAAATGAAAACACACAACAAAATTTGGGGAGCACAGTAACTATAGTTCTAAAGGGCAAATGTATACTTTCAAATGCTTATATTAAAAATAAGAAGATCTCCAATCAGCAACCTGACTTTAAAACTTAAGGAACAAGAAAATGAAGAACAAACTAAACCCAAAGCTGGAAGAAAGCAGGAAACAGTAAAGGTTATAGCAGAAATAAGCAAAATAGAGAATAGAAAAACACTACAGAAAATGAATAAAACAAAAGTTGATTCCATGAAAAAATCAAGAAATTTAATGAACTTTTAACTAGATACACACTAAGAAAAAAAGAAAAATCAAATTATTGAAATCAGAAATCAAAGTGGGGACATTACTACAAATTCTACAGAAATAATAAACTTATGAGACTATAGTTAAGAATTCTATGCCTACATATTAGATATCTTAGATAAAATGGATGAATTTTTGAAACACAAGCACTGTCATCACAAAATGACAAAGAAATAAGAAATCTGAATAGACCTATAATTAGTAAGAAGATTTCATCAGTAGTCAAAATTCTACTGATTTAAAAAAATCCCTGGTGTCTTCACTGGTGACTTCTACCAAATGTTTAAAGACAAACTAATACAAATACTTTTCATATTTGAAGAGGAATGAACACTTCTTAATTCATTCTGTGGGCCCAGCATTAACCCTGATAGCAAAACCCAAGGAACTAGAAGAAAAAAACATAAAAGAACAATATCCTTTGTGAACACTGAAAATCCTAAATACTAGCAAAATGAATTCAGCAGCATAAAAAATTAATTATACACTGTGACCAGGTAGAATTTATTCCTGGAATGCAAGGATATTTCAACAAACAACAATCAATAAGTGTAATGTACCACATTAACAGAATGAAAGGAAAAAAGAATGTATGATCATCTCAGGTGATATAGAAAAGCACTGACAAAATTGAACAACCTTTGATGATGAAAACATCAAATCTAAAACCATACAACTCTTAGTAGAAAAGCTTCACAACATTGTGTTTGGCAGTGATTTCTTGGATATGACATGAAAAGACATAAACATCAAAAGAAACAATAGACAAAATGAACTACATGAATTTTTAAAAATAGTACATCAAAAGATTCTATCAGCAGATAATTTTATCCACAGAATTGGAGTCTATATTTGTAAATCATATATCTAAAAGGAATTAATTTCCAGAATGTATAGTGAATTCTTAAATCTTAATAGCAACAACAGCAAAAACCTAATAATCTGATTTTCAAAATGAGCAAATGATCTGAATAGACATTTCTTCAAAGAAGATATACAAATGGCCAATAAACACATGAAAGAATGCTCAACAATACTACTCCATGGGAAAATGTGAATAAAAACTTCAATGAACCGGGCGCGGTGGCTCAAGCCTGTAATCCCAGCACTTTGGGAGGCCGAGACGGGCGGATCACGAGGTCAGGAGATCAAGACCATCCTGGCTAACATGGTGAAACCCCGTCTCTACTAAAAATACAAAAAACTAGCCGGGCGAGGTGGCAGCGCCTGTAGTCCCAGCTACTCGGGAGGCTGAGGCAGGAGAATGGCATGAACCCGGGAGGTGGAGCTTGCAGTGAGCTGAGATCGGGCCACTGCACTCCAGCCTGGGTGACAGAGCGAGACTCCGTCTCAAAAAAAAAAAAAAAAACTTCAATGAGATATCACCTCACAACTATTAGGATGGTTATAATAAAAAACAGAAAATAAAATATATGTTGGTGAGGATGTAGAGTAACTCCAACCCTTGTGTACTGTTCGTGGGAATATAAAATAGTATTGCCACTGTGGAAAATAGTATTGTGGCTCTTCAAAAAATTTAAAGTAGATTTATCATATGATCTGTTAATTCCACTTTTGAGGACATACCCAAAATATTGATGGCAGCATCTCAAAGACATATGGGTACACTCATGTTCATAGCAGCATTATTCACAATGGCTAAAACTGGGAAGCATCACAACAGTCCATTACTGGATGCATGAGTATCAAAATGTGGTCTATAAATACAATAGAATATTATTCAGCCTTAAAAAGGAAGGAAATTCTAACGTATGCTAAAATGTGGATAAACTTTGAGAACACCTTGCTAAGTGAAATAAGCTAGTCATAAAAAATAGGTTACTGTATGATTCCACTTAGATGATGCTATGGTTTGAATGTGTCCCACAAAGTTCATGTGAGACATTAATTGCATTAATCCCCAATGCAGCAGTTTTCAGAAGTGGAAGCTTTAAGTGGCTGATTAGGTGACCAGGTCATCAGGGCTCTGTCTGCATGAAATTCTTAATTTCATTATCATGGAAGTGAGTTAGTTACTGTAGGTGTAAATTTGTAATAAAACCCGGTTTGGCCCTCTCTTGATCTCTCTTCCGCTTCCACCTTCCACCATGGAATGATCCATCAAGAGGGTCCTCACCAGATGAAGGCCTCTCAACCTTGGGCTTCCCAGCTTCCAAAACTGTAAGAAATACATTTTTTTTCTTTATAAATTACCTACACTGTGGTATTTTGCCATAGCAATCTAAAATGGTCTAAGACATGAGGTACTTAAGAGTAGTCAAAAGTGAGAGACAGAAAATGGAATGATAGTTACAAGGAGCTGATGGGGGGAAGGGAAAATTATTGTTTAATAAAGATAGAGTTCCCATGATACAAGAAGAAAATAATTCTATAGATGGATTGTGGCCATGGTTGTACAAATAGCATGAAATTATTTAATAACACTGAACCCTACACTTAAAAATGGTTAGGATGGGCCAGGCACGGTGACTCACGCCTGTAATCCCAGCACTTTGGGAAGCCGAGTTGGGCAGATCACGAGGTCAGGAGATCCAGACCATCCTGGTTAACGCAGTGAAACCCTGTCTCTACTAAAAATACAAAAAATTAGCCGGGCATGGTGGTGGGAACCTGTAGTCCCAGCTACTCAGGAGGGTGAGGCAGGAGAATGGCGTGAACCTGGGAGGCGGAGCTTGCAGTGAACCGAGATCGCGCCACTGCACTCCAGCCTGAGCGACAGAGCAAGACTACGTCTCAAAAAAAAAAAGGTTAGGATGGTAAATTTTATGTTATGTATATTTTATCACAATAAAAAGTTTTGGAAAAAAAATGTTAGATGTAAATCTCATCTTTACTCCATTGTTAATCATCTGTATTTTCTCTCTAGCTGTCTGTGAGATATCTTTGTCTCTAGTATTCTGTATTTTCACTATGCTATACCCAAATGTAGATTCTTATTTTTCTTGCTTCTGTTTCCAATGTATCCCAAATCTTTCATCATTTCTAGAAACCATTTCAGCTATGTTTATCTTGAATATTGTTTTTTTCCTTACCACCTTCTGTAGTCTCTCTTTGAGAAAATACAGTTAGATATAGGTTGAATTGTTTTTATCATTGATTCTTTTTAACTTTTTAAAAAGTTTTGGCCAGGCGCGGTGGCTCAAGCCTGTAATCCCAGCACTTTGGGAGGCCGAAACGGGCGGATCACGAGGTCAGGAGATCGAGACCATCCTGGCTAACACGGTGAAACCCCGTCTCTACTAAAAAATACAAAAAACTAGCCGGGCGACGTGGCGGGCGCCTGTAGTCCCAGCTACTTGGGAGGCTGAGGCAGGAGAATGGCATAAACCCAGGAGGCGGAGCTTGCAGTGAGCTGAGATCGGCCACTGCACTCCAGCCTGGGCGGCAGAGCGAGACTCCGTCTCAAAAAAAAAAAAAAAGAAAAAGTTTTTCATCTCATCTTCTCTCTGTGCTGCAATCTAGATCATTTTTAGATGTATCCTCCTCTACTGCAAAAGTCTTTTTCCCTAGCTCTTTGAGAAATAATTAACAAACCAAAATGTTAAATATTTAAGGTGTGCATTGTGATGCTTTCATATATGTATACATGGTGAAATGATTACCACACTCAAGCTAATTAACATATCCATCATCTCATATAGTTACTATTATTTTGTAGTGAGAACTCATAAGATCTACCTTGCTAGCAAATTTCTAGTATATAATACATTATTATTAATTGTAGCCAAAATTATGTACATTAGATCCCCAGGCTTTATTCATCCTGACTAACCAAAACTTTGTAACCATTGACTCACATCTCACCATGCCTTTTTAATTGTTCCTAGTGTTCAGTTTTTCAGCTTAATGAATCCATTCTTTAAAAACAGTTTTGTTATGATTTTCCCTTCCAGAAATTCAATTTTCTTCTCTTTCAAATATAACTGGCCAATTTTTATAGTCATTTACACCTTTTTCATGTTTTTAACTCCATCCTTTTTGGTTTGTTCAAAGAGATTAATGTAATTATTTTATAATCTATATATAGTGATTTTATTACGTAGTCTTTGAAAATTTAATCTGCATTTTAAATCTTTTTATAATACCTTATTTCTACCCATGTAGTATTAATTTGGTTGTTAAAATTAATGTTCTTTGGAGTTTGTTTTTTCTGTGAGAACAATTAAAATTGTGTATTTTATTCTTTTCCTCATAGAGAAGTCTGGCACTTACATCAGTTACACACTTAGGACACCAACTTCCCAAGACCACTTTTCATTAAACTTACATTTGGAGACACACACATTAGTTAGTTAGAGGATCCCAATGCCATAGGAAAGATGACTCATGATTAGGAATTCCCAGGGAGACATTTTCTTTTTATTAATTTACCTTTTGCCATTGACTGGCGAGACTAAGAAAGCCACATTTCTTCCTCCTTCTCCCCTTGAGAAAATAGTCCTAATTCATCTCCGTTTTATACGAGGACAGGGCATGGAAGTCTTGCCAGCATACAGGAGGTAGTCTGTATCATTTTGTTAAATGAATAAATAAGTGTTTCTCAAAGAGAAGTGATTTCCAATATTAAATTTACCACTTCGGTAGCACTTATCAGTAGTCTTTAGAAGTAACATTTTCTTTTGCTTCATTAGAGTGAGAAAGGAGCCAACGAGATTTTTAGAAAAAGTTGGGTAACATAAAAATTTTCTGAAACATAACTAATAAGCATGCTGTATTCAGTTAAACATGTGAGCCTTTTTCCACAATCCTCTTCTATATAACTAAAAGTTCTATATGTAGAAAATGTTTCTTAAAGTTGTACCATAAGATGGAATCAATTCATGTGCATTATATTTTGGGAACATTTAGGCCATGAAGATGTTGGTTATACGAAAAAGGCTTCCCATCACCACCACCTGCCTTCCTTGAATCTCTGTATTGCAACTTTCTCTAGAAAGATGTAACTATTACCATAAGAGAATGAGCAATCTGAATAAACCTTTGCATGTCCACACTGAGTGATATAATTCATCTAACAAAAATGCTTTAGGTTACTTTTGATTGCTAAAGCTTGAATCAAGTATTTCTGAAATGGATAGAAGGGTCCTATGCCTAAGGTCTTCTCATATATATTATAAATGGCTCTACAGAAATACAAAGTTCACTCTGCTATCTCCTTACCATGCCTCTGCTTCAATGCAGAAAATGGCAAATGTCTTCAGTTCAAAGAACACCAGAATTTAGCTTAAGTAAAATGCCTAGTATCATTCCATCAGTAAAAGAAGTGCAATTCCCTAACAGAGGTAAAATTCAAATGACTGTCAGCGGTTCATATTATCTCTCACTGCATCTGTAAGATTATTTCAATTGGGAAAAGAAGTAGCAGAAGATACTTGTAAAGCTTCTTACAAACGCTTGCAATTTTCCTCTGGGAACTTTCTACTTTTCCGTCTGTTTGACCCTTCAGAGAAAGTTCATCTTCTGAAAGAACCACAATTCATTTTTTTGCCACAGAACCATCAGTCTTACCAAGGCTGAAAAGCAGCCTTGAATCTCTCCCACCACTTACACTTCATTATCTGCATACTAAATGATTTTATGCAAAGTATACCATTTTATAAATTTATTATAATAAATGTGCAAGTGCATATCTGCTTTGAGAACAAAAAGATTGTTATTCTTTTGTTTATCCTCATTTTGAGGGAGAAAAGCATGAAAAAGAAAATGACCATTATTTTTTATCTTCTATTGCAGTTGCGTGGTTTGAAAAGCTTAATGCCAAATCTAATAGCTGAATGTTATTAATATCCCATACTAAAAGGAAGACAGGAAAAGTAAAGTAAAAGTTTGGCAATTTCCATTAAATGCATGTTGATATTTTTCTGTAATACTGAGATTTTTTCAAGATAAACAATTTAGCTGTATTTCCTAATTTTATATATGCAGGCTATATGCTCCTTAGATGCCTTGCTATGAAGAATAAATGTGTTCCTGTTACACAGTGCTTGTTATGAAAGACACTCACAGTTGTACAGCTCATTTGACTACATCATATGACACTGTGACACATCATTAATTTATGCAATTTTCTTGGACATTAGCCTGTTGAATATACCACCTGTTGTGTATACTGCTTGTCTCTGTTATTGTATTTGGTATTTTGTTACTATGTCAAAATTAATAACTATTGCTATTATTTTGCTTCTTCATTCTACTATATAAATTATTTAGCAATTTCTTTAAGTAAATGCAACTTACCAGTTTTATTACAATAATGATAAAGATAATTCTTATAATAAAAATGAATAAAATGATAAACATAATAATTAGCATTTTCCAAAGCATTTTCACATATTGTATTCACAACAATACTGTCAAATAAGAAGAAAGGTCTATTATCTTTTTTGCACAAAAGAAAAAATAAATTAAGAATTATCAGGCAACCTGTCCAATATTATATAATTTGTAATTCTTATACAGGATACTCAGATTTGCAGGAGAAATTCCACTTCAGAAGCACCAAATTACCATCACATTGATTTCCAAATGTCTAATTTAAATATCTAGGTATCTAAACATCTGAAGTCATTTTTCAGAAAATGAGCATGCAATTTTCCAGAGACATATATTATAGATAGTGATTAAGTTCTAATATTAACCCTCAAATTACCAATTCATCTCAAATAAATGTGAAATATACATAAGACAAACAGAGACTAACATTGTTTTTTTAGAAAAACTACCAGTTTCTCCTGAAGTAATTGGTTGCTTTCTCCTTTCAATGTAAAGATAAAAGGTTTAGCTCTAATACTGTTCTGTAATGGTCGGGATTCAGAAATGTGCAAGAGTACATCCTGCTTTCATTTAGGTGACAAAAAACAGAAATGAAATTAAGTTAGTTCATGCAATTATTATGGAAGAATTAGTACAATTACAGATCTCAAATCTGTACTCAACATCTTTTTAAAAAATAAATTCAGAATATGCATATAGTTGGTAATGTCCATTCCTAGCAGGCATAACTGAAAAGGACAAACATTTGAAATGTCATCCTTACTAATTGATGGTTTCTCACACTCAGCTTGAGCAGAGTCAATAAAAACATTACCTTGATGAAGGTACAAACTTATAAGAAAATGTAGTCAATATTTACAGTAGGGAGATAAATGATCAATAAAATCCCTATTTGTTTTTATTTTATTTATAATCCAGCCTGCAGTTCTATTTATCTTGTAAGTAGATAGGGTCACTAAGGAGGCTCCTGCAGGGTGCAAGCATGCCTGCAGTCAAACTCACCACCCTGGAAAGCAAGCAGTGCTACCTTCAGCTAAATACAACAGAGAACACTGTCAGTTCTATGCTCCTAGAATATTGTGAGGCACAGAAAATCAAATTAGGAAGGGGTTGGCACTCCAGTCCTGAAAGCAACTTCTCTGTTGTTTACTCCTTTTTATTTCTGTACTGAGTGCCTAAGGCCATGAGACCTCACCTCTTGCATCAATGTGACCTGGATGTGAGACGTGGAGTCAAAGAAGACCATTTTGCAACTTTAAGGTTTAATGACTGCCCTATTGGATGTTGGACTTGCATGGGGCCTGTAGCCCCTATGTTTTGCCCAATTTCTCCTATTTGAAATTGGCGTATTTACCCAATGCCTATGCCCCCATTGTATCTAGGAAATAATTAACTTGCTTTTGATTTTACAGGTTCATAGGTGGAAGGGACTTGCCTTATCTCAGATGAGACTTCAAACATGGACGTTAGAGTTAATGTTGGAATAAGTTAAGACTTTGGGAGACTGTTGGGAAGGCATGATTGTGTTTTGAAATGTGAGGACATGAGATTTGAGAGGGGCTAGGGATGGACTGATATCTTTTGCCTGTGTTCCACCCAAATTTCATCTTGAACTGTAGTTCCCATAATCCCCATATGCTGTGGGAGGGACCTGGTGGGAGGTAATTGAATCACGGGGGACATTACCTTCATGCTCTTCTCATGATAGTGAGTTCTCACAAGGTCTGATGGTTTTATAAGGGGCTTTGCCCTGCTTTTGCTCTGCATTTCTCATTCCTGCTGCCATGTGTAAAATGACGTGTTTGCTTCCCCTTCCGTCATGATGGTAATTTTCCTGAGGCCTCCCCAGCCCTGTGGAACTGTGATTCAATCAAACTTCTTTCCTTTATAATTTACCCAGTCTCAGGTATTTCTTCACGGCAGCGCGAGAACAAACTAATACACTGAGATTTACCTTCAAAATATCTTTTATATGAATATTTAAATGTTTTTCTGTATACTATTTTACAATTTAACACTGGGATCAACTTTGGTACAAAGCCTACTCATTTATGTTCTTTTTAACACCTCGGGTACACATTCAGAACAAAAACAACATAATCTCAATCAATGCTTCATGAAAAAAGAAGTAAATGCATTATATGGTCCCAAGGAACTAGTCAATTATTCATGCCTAGAGTTAGGGGCAAATTGGTAATTATGTTGTGAGGCAGGATACATACATCCTATTAGAAAACACACTGAAAGCTTCTCCAGCCAATCTATGAAAGGATATTTTCTGACTGATGGAAGATCAGTCTGAAATCTAACATTAGACTCATTCTGGGAAAATAAAGTGGGCAAGGCATGGTGGCTCATGCCTATAATCCCAACGCTTTGAGAGTCCAAGGTGGGAGGATCACTTGAGGCTAGAACTTTGAGAACAGCCTGGGCAATATAGTATTAGGAGAACCCGCCCCCAATGTTTCAACGTAGGTTCTTTCTATTTTCCATAAGTGTTGGGCAGCTGAGAAATAAAGGGAGACAGTACAAAGCGAGGAATTTTACAGCTGGGCCATCGGGATGACATCACATATCTGTAGGACTATGACACCCTACCTAACACCAGGCCCACCGAACCTTGAGGTAAAGGGTCAGTGACCCCAATGGGGACAATTAAAGGCAAATAATTAGGTAGTAAATTGAGAGAAATGGAACGACAGAGATCGACCTCACCACCCCCTACTGTGGAGGTGGACAATCATTGTACTGAGACAGAAGAAGAGGCTAGGACCCATCTGGGTTGGCTGTAGGTAAATTTGTTTGTGCTGGGGGCTGTGTTGGGACCGCTTGAAGCAGAAACATGACATTGGTCTGAGTCTGAGGTGTCTCATTTGATATTAGGGCCTGGGACTGGCCCCACTTCCCGTTTCCTTGGTTCTGTGGCAAGAGATTTCCATCTATATCAGACTTAGAGCAGCAAGTACTTGCCCAATGTTTACCTTTACAACAATGAGGGAAAACAGTAGCAGGAGCATTTGGCCATGTTTGCTGAGGTGGCTTGGCCACTTTTAAGTTTTTAACAGTGCAATTTTTTTGAGTATGACCAAGTTGACCACAATTATAGCAGGCTCCAAGAAAAGAATCAGTCGAGCCAGTTTGATTGCCGTCTCTCATGGCCCGTGCCTGCAGAATAGCTTTGTGGGTCTCCGATCCAATGCCTTCACAAGCTTTAATACATGCAGGCAACACCTCATGATAAGGTAAATGTTGTCATTGGATGAAACACATGGCCATTTTACACACATGGTTTGCATTCTCAAAAGCTAACGTACGAAGGAGAATACCTTGAACGTGCTCATCAGAGACAGATTTTCAACAGCATCCCATAATTTAGCCAAAAAATCAGGATATAATTCATTATGACCCTGTTTAACAGTAGTAAAAGAAACAGGAGCTTGGCCCAGGATGCATAATTTATCTCAAGCTCTCATACACACCTTTGTTACTTGTTCCGTAGTGGGAGCATCAAAGCCTAATTGGGTGGTAGTGTCAGAGTAATTATCGGAGCCTGTGAGTTGAGCCTGAGTAATTGGAATGCCATCAGCCCGATTTAGCTGAGCCTGCAGACAGGCCTCTGCTGACTACCAGGTATGGAATTGTAAATGCTGAGATGGAGTTGCAACAGTTTTTGCCAAAAGGTCCCAGTCTAAAGGAAGCAAAATGACTTCACTACAAAGAGTCTGTAATACCATTTTATCATATGGAGAAGTAGGACCATACTGAGTATAAGCATCCTTGAATTCTTTTAAAAAGGTAAGATTGAGTGGTGCATATCGACGCACTTGTACCCCTTGAGCACTGGGAGGGTTCAGCGTGACCAGATAAGCTCACACCTCTAATCTACTTGTTTCTTTGTTCTGGTATAATAAGTGTTGCATGGAAGTTTCAAGAACAGGCACATGAGACAGAGTCAGCATAGAAGTGACAGGAAAAGTATGTATAGTTAAGGGAAACTGAGGTTGGGGAGGTCAGACTGGTATGAGAGCATGAGAAAGGGGCATCGGAGGAGCAGAAGAAGCAGAACCATACTGGTGATTATTTTTCCAACCCTGTGCAACCAGAGTGGCAGAGGCATCCATATGTGAAGAAGGGTACACAGAAGCAGGTTGAGCGGATGGCAGTGACCAGTTGAGGGACCAAAATGACAGGAGGGTGAGGGGCTATGGTGGACGGGGGAGGGCCTGCAGAATTACAGGTAAATTGTAGTTTGGTCCCAGAGCCATTAGATGACTCCAGAGGCAAAGGCTACAAAGATTTGAAGAGGGAGGAGTTAGCATAGATATGGTCCCGGGCTGTCTGAGTCGGGGCCGTGGGAGCTACAAGTACCTGCTCCTCATAAAAAGAAATAAGATCATCAGGGGGTGACCTTACGCCAAAATCACCAGAGTTAGATATTTAATCCTCAACATCCTCAGGTCGGGGAGGAGCAGATGAAGAGAGAGGCTGAGCAGATAATGAAGGGTGAGTGGGAGAGGGAAGCTGAGGAAGAGGTAGAGGGTTGCCAGATTCAGAAAACTGTGGTAACTACGGAGGGTCACAGGATTCGTATGTCATTAGGATGGCACGTACCAAGGCCCAATCACCCCAAACAGTGATGGGAAGATAATTTCCTGTCAGGACCAGTTCCTGGAATTTTGTACCAACACGATCCCATAGTTCCACATCTAACGTTCCCTTTTCAGGAAACCAAGGACAGTGTTCTTCCACTGCCCTGCATAGGGTGACCATATTTTCCATGGGCACCCAATCTCACTCACCAATTAAATGACAGGAGTTTAATATAGCAGAGATAAGCATAATGTTTAGACTCCATGTGACCCATAGTTACCCCAGACAATACACAGAAAACTCACCAATCATCAGGCAGCCAAATAAGCGTTTCTGTGAATCAGATGGATGAACATTTCTACACAACTACTAAAGGGAATCGGGTTCCCATATGTACTTAGGAGAAAAAAAAAACACGTTGGCCCACCAGGTATTGGCAGAACCCACACCCAATATTTCAACGTAGGTTCTTTCTATTTTCCGTAAGTGTTGGCTGGCTGAGAAATAAAGACAGACAGCACAAAGAGAGGAATTTTATAGCTGGGCCGCCAGGGATGATATCACATATTGGTAGGACCGTGATGCCCGCCTGAGTCTCAGACCAGCAAGATTTTTCCCAGCAATGGGAGAGGGTGTAAGAACAGAGAGTAGGTACAAAGATCACATGCTTCAAAGGGCAAAAAGTGGAACCACTGGTAAGGGTCTAACAAAGATCACAGGGCAAAGAGCAAAAGCAGAACCACTGATAAGGGTCTATCTTCAGTAGTGCAAGTATTGGCTTGATAAACATTGTAAACAACAGAAAACAGGGTTCGAGAGCAGAGAACTGGTCTGACCACGAATTTACCAGAGCTGAGTTTTCCCAACCCTAGTAAGCCTGAGGGTTCTGCAGGAGACCAGGGCTTATCTCAGTTCTTATCTCAACTGCACAAGACCGACATTCCCAGAGCGGCTGTTCATAGACCTCCCCCCAGGGACACATTCTTTTCCTAGGGTATTAATATTGCTAGGAAAAGAATTTAGCAATATGTTTCCTACTTGTACTTCCATGTATAGGCCCTAGGCAAGAAGAAAAATATGGCTCTTTTTGCCCAATGCCGCAGTCAGACCTTATAGTTGTCTTCCCTTGTTCCATCAAAATCGCTATTACTCTGTTCTTTTTCAAGGTGCACTGATTTCATATTGTTCAAACACACGTTTTACAATCAATTTGTACGGTTAACACAACTGTCACAGTGGTCCTGAGGTGAGGTACATCCTCAGCTTACAAAGATAACAGGATTAAGAGATTAAAGACAAGCATAAAAAATTATAAAAATATTATTTGAGAACTGATAAATGTCCATATTAAGATTAAACCTTCACAATTATGTTTTTCTGCCATGGCTCCAGTCGGTCCCTCCGTTCGGGGTCCCTGACTCCTGTAACATCTGGATACCAGTAACTTTACCTAGACCTTGAGAATCTTCCCCCTCAGTACATTTACTTAATGAAGTGTTACAATGAATTCTCAAAAGATTGAAGAGATTTGTTTTCACTTTAATCACTGTGATCATGGGCCTAATTACAGTCACTGCACTGGCCACCACTGCTGGAGTGGCATTACACCAATCTATTCAAATGGCTCATTTTGGTAATGATTGGCAAGCCAATTCCACCCAAATGTGGAATTCTCAACAGGGCATTGATCAAAAATTAGCTAATCAAATTAATGATTTAAGACAGTCTTATTTGGCTTTGAGATCAGCTAATGAGTCTCAAACATCATATGCAAATGTAGTGTGATTGGAACACTTCTGATTTCTGTATCATACCATATTCCTACAATGAGACTGATCATTCATGGGAAATGGTCAAAGAACATCTTCTGGGTAGGGAAGATAATTTATCCCTGGACATAGCTAAGTTAAAGAAACAAATTTGTGAAGCCTCTCAAGCTCATGTATCCATTGTGCCTAGAGCTGAGACATTAGGTTAGGTGGCAGAAAGTCTTTCTGGACTAAACCCCATAACTTGCATTAAATCTACTGGGGGCTCCACTGTATTAAATTTTGGAATCATGTTTCTCTAATTGGCTTGTTTTTAGTGTGCCAGACCACTCAAAGAATCCTGTGTGAAAACCATGAGAATGAGCAAGACTTCATTGCCATGGCACAATTATATAAAAAGAAAGGGAGAGATGTTACCGGAAGTCAGGGACCCCAAATGGAGGGACTGACTGGAGCCACGGCAGAGGAACACAAATTTTGAAGATTTCATCTTAATACGCTCATTTATCAGTTCTCAAATAATACTTTTATGATTTCTTATGCCTGTCTTTAATCTATTAATCCTGTTGTCTTCATAAGCTGAGGATGTATGTCACCTCAGGACTACTGTGATAATTGTGTTAACTGTACAAATTGATTGTAAAACATGTGTGCTTGAGCAGTATGAAATCAGTGCACCTTGAAAAAGAACAGAATACTAGTGATTTTTGTGGAACAAGGGAAGACAACCATTGCCTGCTGGACTGGGTAAAAAAAGCCATATTTTTCTTCTTGCAGAGGGCGTATAAATGGATGTGCAAGTATGAAACATATCACTACATTCTTTTCCTAGCAAGAAATATTAATATTAATACCCTGGGAAAAGAATGTGTCCCTGTAGGGAGGTCTATGAATGGCCGCTCTGGGAATGTCTGTCTTGTGCAGTTGAGATAAGGACTGAGATAAGACCTGGTCTCCTGCAGAACCCTCAGGCTTACCAGGGTTAGGAAAACTCAGCCCTGATAAATTTGTGGTCAGACCAGTATGTGCTCTTGAACCCTGTTTTCTGTTGTTTAAGATGTTTATCAAGATAATACGTGCACCACTGAAGATAGACCCTTATCAGTGGTTCTGCTTTTGCTCTTTGCCCTGTGATCTTTGTCAGACCCTTATCAGTGGTTCTGCTTTTGCCCTTTGCCCTGTAATCTTTGTTGGACCCTTACCAGTGGTTCTGCTTTTTGCCCTTTTCCTTGTTCCCTCAGAAGCATGTGATCTTTGTTAGATCCTTATTAGTCATTCTGTTTTTTGCCCTTTGAAGCATGTGATCTTTGTACCTACCCTCTGTTCTTACACCTGCTCCCCTTTTGAAACCCTTAATAAAAACATGCTGGTCTGAGACTCAGGTGGGCATCACAGTCCTACCGATACGTGATGTCACCCCTGGCACCCCAGCTGTAAAATTCCTCTCTTTGTACTGTCTCTCTTTATTTCTCAGCTGGCCGACACTTATGGAAAATAGAAAGAACCTATGTTGACATATGGGGGGCTAGTTCTCCCAACATTATAGTTAGATCCCTCTACAAAAAATAAAATAAAAAATTAGCCAGGCACGGTGGCACATGCTTGTAGTCACATCTACTCAGGAGGCTGAGGCAGAAGGATAACTTGAGCCCTGGGGTTGGAAGCCACAGTGAGCTATGATTGTGCCACTGCACTCCAGCCTGGGCAACAGAGTGAAACTCTGTCTCACAGAAAAGTTGAGGGAGTAGATAAATTGGAACTGAATACTGTGATGGTTGATTTTCCTAACTCAGTTGAAAGTCATTTCAGAGCTTTCAAGATAAATTTCTAATTATAGGATTGTTTTCAGTGCAAGATTTCATGAACCCAAGTAGCTGTTTTCTTTAAGGAACTTAAAAGTATCCCTCTTCTTCTCAGGTATGCAGAATACATATTAGGATTTTAACTAGCAGAGACATACGGTCCTGTGAAAGGAGGGCCCAGGGCAAGTGTGTTTGTATTAGCATTATTGGTGTTTGTCATTATGCTGGCAGCCAAACTCCTACTGACATTATGATTGTGTGGTTTGGTACTTCTTACTTCTGGTCGTGAATTAGTAAATCCGTGTCTTATATTTAAGGTGCAAATCATACGACTGATCACAAAGAGCTTGAACTATAATAATAAAAAAAAACTTAACAGCAACAAATTTATTTCATTTGTTTAATATCATAATATGTCCCCACTTGAAAATTCAAATAATTCACCTTCTGAAATTGAGATTGAGAGACATTAGTAGTTTTTGACAGGGGAAAAAATTAAGAATAAAAACTGATTTAAATGAAAAACTAATCATGATCTCAAATAACAAAAATATTACTAACATATTCTATTTATTTAATTTCAAGTAGATAAGCTAATAACACAGCTAGATAGATAGAATAAGAGAAAACTTGTGCAAAACTCTTAAATGCCCACCCTTTCATAAAGAACTAAAAGACAAATATAATTTTTAGAGTCTGACTACTAAATACTGTTTCTATAGAGACATTTGAAGATTGATAATTACATACATTTATAAACCACAAAAATTGAATAGTGAAGTAATTATAAACATTAGAATTTCACTAAGTAAAACAGTATTTGCATAAGAACATTGAACTTTATATATAACAAATGAGATAACAATAAATTAACTAATACAAATAAGAAGCAGAGCTTCCTAGGGAGTAACAAAAGAAAGGTTCTGAACATTTCACTGAAAAATATTATTATAAAATAGTTCTGGGAAACTGAAGTATTCAAAATGATAAAGTCATTAGTCCTGGTTTTCTGAACAAACAAAAAATTAACAAGAATAAAAGCACAAACATAATGGAAGAGTTACTTGGAAGTGAAAGATAAATTTCTATGTCAAAAATAATAAATAATAGGAGACTGGGTATAATTTTAGGGCACAGAATTATCTCATGCTAAAGTTTGTTTTTCATTTTTTAAATTTTGGAAGCATATACTTTTCATTAATTAGACTAAAAGGACTTAAAGTAAATTAATTATCAAGTAGAATAAATAATATCCATAAATACTATATAAGTATGCTCTATTTCTTACTGCAGCATACTTAATAGGCAGAACAATTGAGTCAAACTTTCCCCAAAAGCATATAATCAACAAAAAAAGTAATTTATTATATTCAAAGCTCACATTTGGAAGAATTTTAGTGCTGTCTGATGGAATAGAGAAAAACCAAAGATATCAAGGATGTAACATTTTAGGTGCTTAGGGAAGTAGAGCAAGGACCATGATTTAAAATTGCAATGATTGTACGAAATATGTCTTCCTATCCAGAAGGTCAAAAGTAGGTACCAGTAGCCAATGAATTTCATTGATCTGGAATCTTTGTATGTAAGAATGATGCCCTTGCACAGGGCCATGTGGAATAAATGATTTTTTTTTTTTTTTTTCTGAGATGGAGTTTCACTCTTGTTACTCAGGAGGGAGTGTAGTGGTGCTATCTTGGCTCACTGCAACCTCCGCCTCCCAGGTTCAAGTGATTCTACTGCCTTAGCCTCCCGAGTAGCCCGGATTACAGGTGCCCACCACCACACCAGGCTAATTTTTTTTGTATTTTTAGTACAAACAGGGGGTTTCACCATGTTGGGCAGGCTGGTCTCGAGCTCCTGACCTCAGGTGGTCCACCCGCCTTGGCCCCGCAAAGTGCTAGGATAACAGGCGTGAGCCACCACGCCCAGCCAGAAGAGATGAAATATTTTATTCTTCAAATACTGCAACTGAAAAAAAGGAAAAGTTTTTCTTAAAATTCAAGAAACCAAATTATTCCTCATTTTAAATTCAATCAAATCATCCCCATATAGAATTTTTTTCAGTTTGCCTTGATTCATTGTGACTTTTCAGTGTTTGGCTTTCAATTTCTTATCCTGCCTTACAGAGATACAATCTATTGATTGAATTTGTTAGATCTTTATTGAAAATATTTTATGTGCTGGGCAAAAATAATAAAAACAAACCTGGTTTCTGCATTCATTTGAGCTTAAATTATCATCATCAAAAGATACCATTAACTTTTAATGATGCCCTCAAAGTCACATTTTTTTCTTCATTTTTTGCCTCAAATATTATTTTCTTGTATCTTCCTAAAGTCATATCTTCTTTTAAATCCTCTTTCAGTAAATACTATTTTAAAAAAAATCTTTTTAAATAAACACTGATGAGCATTTAGTTCATGTGCTGTTTTGTGCTATAAAATTTTAAACTAAATTTGGGTCAGAGGTCTCT
This sequence comes from Colobus angolensis palliatus, assembly GCF_000951035.1. Taxonomy (NCBI): domain Eukaryota; kingdom Metazoa; phylum Chordata; class Mammalia; order Primates; family Cercopithecidae; genus Colobus; species Colobus angolensis. The sequence continues at coordinate 2,803,338 of NW_012115488.1, forward strand.
TAAATACTTTACTATTTTCTTATTCCATTTTGTTAGTAATTATGCAATTGTAATTAGCAGACAGATATTATTTTTAAAAAAGAATTCCATTTTCCTTATAATTCCAAATTGCGTGTAGTGATAACATATTTCACTAAACCTTTTACATATTTTTTTTTTTTTTGAGAGGGAATCTGGCTCTGTCACCCAGGTTGGAGTGCAGTGGCCAGATCTCAGCTCACTGTAAGCTCTGCCTCCCGGATTTAGACCATTCTCCTGGCTCAGCCTCCCGAGTAGCTGGGACTACAGGCGCCCGCCACCTCGCCCGGCTAGTTTTTTGTATTTTTTAGT
>NW_012115488.1:2803717-2852517 GCF_000951035.1 Colobus angolensis palliatus
TTAGCCAGGATCTCCTGACCTCGTGATCCGCCCGTCTCGGCCTCCCACAGTGCTGGGATTACAGGCTTGAGCCACCGCACCCAGCCTACATATGTTTTCATTACTGGTCTTAGTTTACACAGTGATGACTTCTCATTACTTATTCCTGAAGTCACTTTTAATCTTATGTCTTTGGTTTGTGATTTAGCTTATACCTTCCCCTCTCTTAATCACCATATGTTCAAGAGATTTAGTCTGAAATTTCTTCTCCATTTAATATTTCTTTGTCTGCCTTAACAATTTTTCAAATTGTTACGAGTTTTCCCCTTCATCTTCCCAGACAAGGGCTTTACAGCCATGCTGTCCCTTTAATTTGTCCCTGCTTTCCAGACCTATTTCTCTTCCTGCTCTCTTATCACTGGAATCTCCTTTCTTCTGTTCATTCTCCTTTTACCAGTATTATCATATCCTCCATTTTTACCCCCAGGGTTATTCTCCTTTTATTTTGTTATATATTTGTACTGGCAGGTAAGCCCTAACCTAGGCACTGAATGTGTTAAGTAGTACTATTCATTCAAAACTTTTGTGAAACAACTACTTTAAGTCACGCCTCAAGGAAGAATCTGAAGATATAAAGAAAAGTATGTCCCAATTCTCTAACTCAAAGTATGAAGAAGGAAATGGAGAACACAGCTTGTGAAATAAATACTTAAAATACAAGTGGCATTAATTTTTATAAACAATAAAAGTATATCCTTGGAAAGGAAGTGAAAAAAAGGAAGAGGGGTCATGGAAGATATCTTAGAGGAAGATATCTTAGTCTGTTTATGCTGCTATAATTAACATCTAAGACTGGGTAGTTTATAAAGAACAGAAATTTATTTGTCACAGTTCTGGGGACTGGGAAGTCCAAGATCAATATGTCAGCAAATTCAGTGTCTTGTGAAGGCTTGCTCTCTTCTGCAAAAATAGCACTACTTACTGTTTCCTCAGATGGAAGAATGTGGAAAAGCAAAAGTGATAAACAGTTCCCTCACACCTCTTTCACATGATCTTTAAATCCATTTATGAGGGCTTTGCCATCATGACTAAGTCACTTCCTATATGTCCCACCTCTTAATACTATCACATTGGTGATTAAATTTCAATGCATGAATTTTAGGAGGACACCTTCAGAGCATAGCAGAGGGCATATCTTAACTGGCTCTTGATATACAGATAAAAACAATGAATGGGTAAGAGAACATAAAAGGTGAGTGCAGCATTCATGATAGTGGAACTAGCATGTTCAATGACAAGTCTAAAAGAGCTGCATGTATTCAAGTCTACATGTATTTGAAGAACAGGAGAGTGGAAGGTGAGACTGCAAAGGTAAATATGGATCAAGTCATGAGAAGCCTCAAAAGACACTTATGACTTAGGCTACTTCTTGTGAGTTATGGTCTGTAACGGAAAGATTTCAAGTTGAGGGGATATCTGCAGTGTAAAGATAATTATTGAGACAGTATAGAGAATGGATTAGAGGAGGCTAAAACAAGAGTCAGAATTAGTGGGAAGTAATTACAATAATTCAGAGAAGAAATCATAGGAATCTGGACCAAGACAGTGAGAGTGTTGATGGAAAAGCAGTAAAATATTAGATATTGTTTAGGAAGGGGCATGAGTATTTAGTAACTATGACTGGGAGGAGAAAGAGGGTGAAGAAGGTAATCCATAATGAATTCAAGCTTTGTCCACAAGATGAATGGTGGTGTCTTTAACTAAGATATATTTAATCTACAGTAATAATTGAGAGAATGCTAAATTTCACTATAAAATAACAATTTCTGGTAAGTTTATTTGTCTTAGATAATGAAATATAGTTTCAAAATGGGATGCCAAGGATATATCTCCTCAGTTCTTCCTTAAACTGAGATGTTATCTCTCAACTCTGAGATAAATTTTTAAAAAAGCAAAAAGCTTTGAAAGTTAAAAGAACTTGCTTAAAGTCACTTATCTAGTAGGTAGTAAAAATGAAAATCTAATCTAATTCTTGCCTAGTCTGGCAGTTCTTTTAACCACATGGATGTCATGGAGTTGCACAAGTTATTCAGTGCACAAGGGTACCAGGCCAAGCAACTGAATGGGGATCAAATTCCAGCTTGTGCTCCACCAACACATCCTGAACACTGTTCTGAGTCTGTATATGAAACTTTGAAGAGGTGCCTTTTCCTAATCCATTGAAAAGTCCTCTGATGGCCAAGCTCTGCACTCTCAGAAGTTTGCCTTCTTAAAGGAAGTGAATTGTTAGAATTTGTAGAAAGGTACAAAGACAGATCTTGAGGCGTCCATCTTTACCTGTTGTATCTTAAGAACTTGCTCTATCTAGGTACACGTTGATCTGGTTTTGGTAAAAAGCCAATGAAAACTGTCCCAAAATGGAAAGCCTGAAGAGAGGGAGTGGGGAGACTACTGAGCTAGAAATTTCCTGCACTTTTTACAAATTGTAGTCACATCCTCAAATTAGAAAATATAGGTAACTAATAATAAAAATTGCAGTCATCCTAGTGTGACTAAAATTAATTACTATATACATATATATCTTCAGGGGACTTGTTCTCAAACTCGATAAAAAAAAAATCATACCCAGATGGTTGTAGAGCACATATACATAGAATATGATCCAGCTATAACAAAGAATAAAAAACCCTTTTCTGGCATCATATAGGGTTTATTTTATATTACCTAAAAATTTATGACTAAATGACTATATTAGACTGACCTTCAATATTTCCTGTAACTTTTTCATCATAATAAATGATGAATCATAATGAGAAAAGTGATTTCTTCTATAATGGTGTGAATATTTCATTTTTACTGAAGAAATATAATCTTCAATTTCATGTTGAATAAGAAATCATAATCATATGTAACACTATGCAAAAGCTACGAGGTTGTCCTTTATTGTACCATAATAAAATCTGAGGTTATCAGTCATGCAACTATACAAGAATGTGCATTTTCTTTTCTATTTAAGACATGCCTCTGTGTTTCCCTGAAGTTTCATGACTATTATTAAATACTGACCTATACACACAGATATATATCATAGTGATCAAATAATTGGACATAAAAATACATCTAAAATGTTAACTTCAGATTTATGCTACTTTAAATTCTTATTCTCTTTACTAATAATACTAATTAGGCTAGAATCTCCATAACCAACCACCACTGGAAATTATACTAATCCTTAGGAATATGAGGACTAAGGAGACCATCCTTTAGGAAGCACACTCCTAACTAAATTTGGCTGTCCCTCTAACTTACTTCGGCCAATAGAATGCAAACAGGTGTGATATGAGCAGGGATCTTAAAATGTGCTTGTACAGTTTGGTGAGCTTCCTGCACTTCTGCCATTTAGTATGAGAGGACCATTCCATGTAAGACAAAAATGCATGAAGTAGTTATAAACTCAAGTTGTAGCCTGAGGTCAAGCCCAAACAATCTATAGCAGAAAGAGAAGCTGCCTCACTCTCTGTCTCCCTCCCTCCCTTCCTTCCTTTTGCTATCAGAGCATGCTTTTCTAATGGTGGACTAAAAGGGTGGAAGTTGAAGCTAGTACTGCCTTGGGACTTTAACTAGGAACTAACACACTGTCACTTACATCCGTTGGTTAAATAAGCCTCCTAACAAAACTCAACATCACTGGGATGGGGAAATAGAAACTCTCACTTTCATACATTGTAAAGTCACATGATAGGAGGGAGTAAATAACTGAGAACCATCCTACAATGCAACGAAATCTTTTTCTAGGAAAAAAAATTACTGTGCCTCTTTTTCAAGGCTAAGTCAGTTCCCCAGGTCCAGATATATGGGCATATGACCTGTGAAGTCATGCAGGGTACCCCATAATTTCAAGGGCCTTGCACTTGGTTTAATGCTCTGCTGTCACCATTTTTAAAGTCTTAACATTTTTTAACAAGGAACTTAAATTTATCATTTTGGACTGAGTCATACAAATAATGTAGATTGATCTGTAGCTCACTATTCATCCCTCCCCTTCCTTCTGTTCCCCCTTGCTCTTTTATGTACTGGGCTCTGTGGTTGGTGCTGGGGAGATGGTAAAAATGATTGACAAGGACTTCACTTTTCTATACGTACCAGATGCCATTTATCATCATAGATAAAAGTAAGGACTGTCGAGCCATGCTGTCTGGGATTAAATTTCATTCTGTCACTCTTCACCTGTGTGACATTGGGAAATTTACTTAATTTCTCTGTGCTCTAGAACACTGTTAATATAACAAGGATAATGTAATTATAGCCTCTACTTCATAGGGCAGTAGTAAGGGTTGGATGCATTAATAAATATAATACAGAGCTTGACACACAGTGTGCACAATATAAATAATGGCAGCATTATCAGCACTATTGTTACTATTTTGTTTTATAAAGTTCTGGCAAACAGCTTGATTTTAAGTCAGCATCTAACTTGAAACTGAAATGTAATAGTGAGCAGTCATGAAGGATAAAGAATCCATCAAATAAAGATTGACTTACTGTTCTGTGCTCAAAAATATTCAGTTCTAGAAAACCACAAGTTTTATGGATAAAATTTCTTTCCAAGAAAAGTAATCAATTCACCTCTCATGGCCAAAACAAGACACATAGTGATTGTAAATCATCCTCATTTAATAATGAAGAGAAAGGCTGTTATTTTTAAATACTCAAGGATGGTATAAGGAAGAAAGCATACATACAACTTTATTACTCATTTTTCATTGTTTCCACCTTGTTTCAGAGACTTTCTAACTTTCAGAGCAGAAAGTAAACTTATAAATTATCTATCCACTCACTTGTAATCAAGTTTTCTTTCAATTTTTGATAATACTTTTTAGCAAAACTAGGACACATAATATAATTTTCAATGGGTAAAAGTCAAAGGACAATAAGATATTTGTGCCTACATTATATATCTTCTTTAGAGAGAAACTGAAAACGGTATTGAGAAGTCATTTAACCTTGGACCCTCTAAGATTTAAAATGTGCACCTTCTTTGGCTGCTAATACCTTTTTTTAAGTAGGAAACTTTCATTTGCTGAAATTCTGCAACTCAAAATTATTTGTTTCTCTTTTATTTAATACTCACTGAGTTCAGTACATTTACAACTTTTTTTTTTTTTTAATGTGCTTGGCATAACTTCTATTCTTGGCGAGGTCCCCAAACTTCTGTAACAATGGATCAGGTCTTTAAGTCCTTTTAAACTGAAGTAAAAATAGTTTATTGATATTCATGCTTTGTCACCAATGAATTGCCTTTTATTTTAGGGGAGAAATAAATTTTCTAGTTGATCTATTGTAAGATGGGCCAGCTCATCCATATTTGGGCAGGAAGTATACTTGAACTTCATTTTAGAAAACTGAGAATTAAAGAGTGATATAATATCTCCATGAGAACTTCTTACATTGGTACATGAGAAAGCCAATCTAACCAAACAAACATTAAGGTATACCTCATATATACTGGATGATGGCTGTACATGTATTTATTCTGATGTGTCTACAGGAGATGTCAATAGAGATTGCTCTCTGTGGACTCTGGTTTCACTCTAACTCACAGCCTCTAGCAAGGCCTACCCCCTGGCTTGGAATAGAACCTGGGAAAGAAGTAGGCACTTCTCTGCTACAGAAGAAGTTGTAAGGTTGATCATGAATGTTCAGAAACTCCTGTCTCCATTATCAAAGAGAAATGGAGTTTTAGGTAAAAACTCCAAGGCTCAGGTAGTTTCAGATTGAGGTCCCATCAGAATTTTTTTTTTTTTTTTTTTTTTTTGAGACGGAGTCTTGCTCTGCCGCCCAGGCTGGAGTGCAGTGGCCGGCTCTCAGCTCACTGCAAGCTCCGCCTCCTGGGTTCACGCCATTCTCCTGTCTCAGCCTCCCGAGTAGCTGGGACTACAGGCGCCCGCCTCGTCGCCCGGCTAGTTTTTTGTATTTTTTTTAGTAGAGACGGGGTTTCACCGTATTAGCCAGGATGGTCTCGATCTCCTGACCTCGTGATCCGCCCGTCTCGGCCTCCCAAAGTGCTGGGATTACAGGCTTGAGCCACCGCGCCCGGCCCCCATCAGAATTTTGACATGAAACTGTTGTATTTCTGTTATCTGGTGAAGGAGAACACCACCTTTCTGAGAAATGTTCCCTCAACAGAAGAAATCTACTTTTACAAAATGTAGCCCACCTAACTCTGAACACACACAGTTAGTGGTAGCAGAGGTTCTGTAGCTGTGGAAGAGAAGCTAGGGCTTAGAAGAAAGGCACCTAGTATAGATACAAAGTTTGCAAAAATCCAAAATGCCCACAAAACACGTGCCAGTCAATTTTTAGTGTGAAGAATTAGATTTATATAATTTATTATAATTGGCACAATTTACCAATTCCTTTTCATGTGTTTTATTATAAGCAAATAACTCACAAGCATTTGAAAATTTTGACCTGTATGATTATTAATGTCCTCCACCTGCACAGTCCAATGCTCACCACTAGTCATATGTGGCTGAGCATGTATATCATGGCAAGTGTGAATGAAGAACTAAAATTGTATTTTTAAATTTTTAATTAATTTAAATATAAATATAATATTTCATTTAGCTATTGGAAGAATTTTAAACATGTTAGCAACAATTTGTGTATGTGGTCTCCTTTTTCAAACGTAAATTTTATGAAATTTAAATATAAGCAAAGTATTTCTGATGACAATTTAGCATGTGGATTTAAATGTTTATTAATGTAAAATACATATCAGTTTACAAATATTTAGAATAAAACAAAAATGTAATAAATATTATTAATGTTTTTATACTGTTAAACATTTAAATGAGAATACTTTCGACATTGGATTAAATAAAATATACTATTAAAATTAATCCAAACAATTTCTTTTTACGTTTTTTAGTGTAGCTACTAGAAATTTTAAAATTAAACATGTGGTTTACATTACATTTCTAATAAACAGAGCAGCCTTAGACAATAATAAATCATGTGCTGTGTCAAATGGTAGAGTTCCAGATTGAAACATTTTATGCTGGTTCAAAATTATAATATCACTTTCAACCAGTCAGTTAGATCACTTACACCAAAGCAAACTGGTGGTTCAATTTTTAAAATTCTTGTAATTGCTTACGAAGCATTTTAGGAAGCTTATGTATTTTCAAATAAACATTTGGGGGACATAGTTATGCTCTCATCTTTTCCCATGGCTCATTTTGTTGGCTTACACAGATGTAATTCTATGAGCTCTACAGCACAAATCTATTTTGTAACATCTCCCATTTCACCATGGAAGACATACTTAACCACCGAAATCCTTCTGTAATTATATTATCAGGTAACCTATGTCATTAGTTCCCTTGCCTATAGAAAGATAGAAACCTCCTGATCTGAGACATCCTAAGCATATTCTGCCAAGGAAATGTCATATGAACATACTATTTTCCACAAAGAAAGATGGAAAGTTGCTCAAATGCTACTTCAAACTACTCATTCCCCTTAAATTAGTTTATAGTGGGTAAAAATAAATAGCAGTAATTTTAAAAATAAGATACTCTTCCAATATAAAAGCTATGACTTAGGTTGAGTCTAAGAATTGAATTAAAGCATAGCAATAGCTCCAAATACAATGTTGCCAGATGCTGACTTTGAGAAATGGTCTAACAAAATATCTGAGCTCTCCTCCAGATGATTTAGTAGGATCCACTTAAAAAAAGTTCATGTCCTAATTAATTGCTCCCTAGTTGGGCAAGACACAAGGTGGTGCAGAAAGAGATGATGTATTGCTTATGCTCCATTTTTAATGTATATGAATAGATGAACAGATGCCAGGAAAAAGTATATTTATGCATCATGATAATTTGTTTTTTTAAAAGGTCTAGAAAATTAATCAAGCATTTTTGCAAAATTTTCAAAAAAGAAAACTTAGTCAAAGGCAAGTACAAAAAGAAATTGATATATTTCAAGCAAGTAAAAACTAATTCAAAATTTCTAAGAATAGGTACAGATTGAACAACATAAAACATATGAGAGACTCACTCAGTAGATCCCTATGAAACCACAGCAATGTTTTCTAAACTACTTAAGTAGGTGATTCAAGAAAACTGCTTACTGGCACAGATTTTAAAAGAACAATATTTGTTTTGCTGTTGTTTTAAAAACTGATGCTTATACAAATTTCATTTACTCTTCTAGTCATTCATTTATTTCTACTCCTTTCCCTTAAATCTCTATATCGGGAGTCACCAAACTTTTTTTTTTTTTTTTTGAGACAGTGTCTTGCCCTGTCGCCCAGGCTGGAGTGCAGTGGCGCGATCCCGGCTCACTGCAACCTCTGCCTCCCAGGTTCAAGTGATTCCCCTGCCTCAGCCTCCCTCAAGCTTTTTAAAATAATAAACATTTTAGGTTTGAGGTTCTTATTGTCTCTGTTAATATTACTCCTCTGCCATCATAGCACAAATGCAACCAGTGATAATACATGAAAGAATGGGCTTGGCTGTGTCCCAACAAAACTTTATTTACAAAATGGACTATGAGAGATGTTCAGACCCTAGAGCCATATTTGGCTCACCCCAATCTATATTTTGAACAACTGATCTTGTCAATTTAATTTTTATTATAATATTTTCTTGAATATTCTCCTGAGGTAGATGAGTACAGTGTACATTTTTAGTTTTGCCTGCTTGACTTCCGTTCCTTTTCTTCTGTTAATAGATGTTCCTTGGGGAATCCTGCTTTCAACTTTTATCCATTTTAAATAGGTATTGGAGTTAACTCAGGGGTGACAAGATGAAACAACCAGGACTTCAGAACCAGTAATGCTAACTGTAGGATTTTTGTGAATCTCTTCGGAGAAAAAGTTCATCCTCTTTCTACTAGGAACTAATAAGATGTATGTCTGGAGCCACCAATAATCATCATATTTCTGTATCAGGACAGCCTGTATGAGAATGAATCCAACACAGAACCAAGGGATGGAGTGAGACTCAGTCCTGATGGCATATTACTTAAGCTCCTGGATCCACCTGTGTTTGAAGTCATAATGATTTCAATTCCATAAAAGAATACATTCCCTTTTTGTTTGAATTAGTTTAAGTCTTTTTCTGCCTCTTGCATGCAACAAGTACTAAAAAAACCATTGAGAAATTATCATAGTATCTTAAGCCTTCTAAGTCCTAGCTCTGGGATTCAAACTTCCCAGGTAAACCTTGACTTCTTCATCTATATATTTAGGAGGCCAGAGACAGTAACATAGTATCCTTTTGTCCACATGTTCTGTCCCAGGCAGAGTTAATTATATGAATAAAAGGAAAACAGTAAAACTGTAAAGCTATTCGCATCTCAACAAATACGATGCTCTGTTTGTATGTGTTTTTCCATTGGAAAAGTTACTCATCTCACACTGCTCTAAATAATTTCAAACCTTGTATCATGAAACAGAAGACAGAAACTGAATATGCATAAGTGGAAAGAAACACTATGTTCCATTTGAGAATATCTAATTGACATTTCCAGTAAAATTTGCTTTTAATTTTATTATAATGCTTTGTGCCCACATCATTATAGTAACAAAACTCAGCTAACTTTGCTATTGATCTTCTTAACATAAATATACATAACTACATTTTCCCTTTTCCCTGATAATCTCAGATACAGACTATTAGTTTCTAAAGACAGGTCAGGATGAAGACTAATTCTGGAGAAAAATTCTGATCATATTAAAGTCTGAAATCTAATAGGAGTAATTCTTGCATTCGATTTCATATATTATGCCAGTCTATCTTATAACAACCATTATATTCATCTTCTTTCCCAACATTAAGCTGTATTTTCCTTGAACGTAGAGAGGTATATCACTAGTTTTTGCCCTTGCAGGAACTATCACTGTTTCTATCATGTAGAAAGGAGACAGCATCTGTTTAATTGAAATATTTTTATGAGATTCATTCAGTTTTTGTTTGTTTGTTTGTTTGTTTGTTTTTTGCTTGCATCCATATTATAAAGACTTGGAAGGCAAGCACTAACCGTTTTAAATGAATGAGACAAACACTTCCTTATCTCCTGCCAGTATGCTGCTGTTTCATTCAGGTTCCCCAGTAATAGACCAGAGATGGTCTAGATTCAATTCCGGGTACTGAAGCAATGGTGAAGCAGAAGAAAATGTAAAAAAAGCAATGGTGAGGGAGAAAAGTGGTCCATGAAAGGAAACATAGCCAGCAGAGAATAATTATTAAGCTAATGCAGAGGGTGACTTGAGCTTAATTCCACTGAGCCAAACTTTGGAAAAGGTGGTAAATACATTTCAGAGAATTTTATCACCTGGTGCATGGAAGCTAGAGTATTTATACACCAAATCCCCGCAGTCATTGCTTGAGGGCTGATCCATAGGGAGGTAATTCCCTCTTATTTCCACTCTCCTAGTTCCAGGAAAAGCCTTTAAGTATATAAACGGTATGGAAGCTGGGCATCAGCCTGGGCACCCCAAAATCTTGGGCCTGGGGGATACAGGTGGTGCACTAACAGAGCCTGCTGTACCCATCTTTCCTCTCTTTTTTCCACCTGTGCTGTGCAATATTCTAAAAAATAATTATTAAAAAAATCTTACTTACTAAGCTTCCTTATTCAAAAACCTCCAATGAGTCTCACTTTGGTTTTATGAAATCTAAAATCTTCTCTTGATTATCATTTTTTGTCTTCTATCCTTCTCTGTGGCAAAAAAACACTACACCTATTCAAAAATAAATAACTGAATTTCAGGTGCATGTCTATTTGGATTAAAGATGCATACTCTGAAATATATTAATGACTTTCCAATGTGTTAGGTTTCTCTCTTTGGCCATGGTACCCAGAGAATTAACTAACACACAGAAGGTCTTCAATTTCTACTGAAGGCAAAATATATATTTAAAGTACCATCAAAACTTGTACAAGATTCATACATCTAATATTTGTTTAGCAATGTTACACTTGAAACCTCTTTCATGCTTTGTTAAATAAAAATCACATTTAATTACCTCTTAGATTATGGACATAAAGAAGTTTATTCAATCATTGTTTTAATAAACATAATTCCTACTTAAGATACCCAACAGCTCTAGTCCATAATCCTAACGAACCTTGCTAATAATAGCCTGACATTTTAACTATATTATAGCCCCCTTTTCTCTTCTCTTTACTATATAATGTAACATTCTTCTTAAGAGCTGAATAATATTCTTAACTTCTACTGCCAAATTTAAAAACATGTCTTGCTACAATTATTTATCAAGAATAACAGCTTTCTTCCCCAAGCACGTTTCTTGAGGCAACAGTACATCAGATTTTTCTGCAGGTTTGCATTGCAGAAACTTCATGGTCTAGAGGAGTCTAATTGACAACAGCCCTTCCATGTGTGTTCTCTGGCCCTGCTTGATCTGCAGCAGCTTTTTTCTCCTTCCAAGAGTTAAAGGTTATGGTGGATTGTAATGAATTGAACTAGTATTAATAGATCAACCAGCTATCCCTCCAATATAACAGTAGTAATCCACTTAACCATCTGCTGACTCAAGAAAGACACGATTCATTACTGAAGAAAATAACTAATGTGCTGTTAAAATACATTTTTAAATACATTTTTGATGACAAACATAATTGAGAGTCATTTTGAAAAATGAAAACAAACATATTTCTTTAAATATGAATTCCATTTTAAATGGAATTATGTTCACATATTTCCAGTCATCTTTCTGTGACTATACATAAATAGAATAATATTACACACCATGTTGTTATATGATCTAATTTTTTCTCTTTGTACACCAGCAACACTCTTCCATGTCAGTAAATACAGCTCACATCATTTCAATGACTGCATATTATTTCATAGTATAGGTACACCTTATTCATTTAAATGTTCACTTTTGATTTTTATATTGCATGCAATATTATAGATTTGTAAAGGTACAAATATCTTAGCAAATATTTTGATTGACTTAAAAATAGATAGGTAATTTACTATGGGCCAGGAACTGTTCCAAAAACCTTATCAATATTAACTTGTTTAATCCTTATAACAGCTCTATGAGGCAGATACTATTCTTTATTTATTTCTACAAATGAAGAAACTGAGTTACAGAGAGGCTAGGTAAGTAATTCAAAGTTACACATGTAGTATATGAAAGATCTTGTTGTCTAATCCAGGCATCCTTACCCCGAGATCTGTGTTCTTACCCACTGTAGTAAGTTAGCTTAATGTATTTATGTCTCAATGTTATGTTTTACACTTAGTTATTACATTAAATTCCTCAAATTCTTATGCCTGCTATCAACCATTCCACCAGAACATTTGAACCAATTTACAATGTCTCCAGCAATCCATGCCCAGAATAACATTAATTTACATTATGAAACTTTTATTTCTTGACTTACTGACTGGTGGCAGAGGCTACTTCATACAATTTTAATTTCTACTTATTTCCTTCCTAGTGAGGTTGAGTTGTCTTTGATATATCTAGTAGTCACTTTAGATGGATATGCTGTTGAGGTAAATGAGCACCTGTAGTATGGTTTTGTATTCACTTAAAAGATTTAGTACCAATCATGCATATAACTGTACTTAAACTTCTAAATCTTGCATATAGCTAAACTATAGGAAAATCATTTATTTGATAATCCACAGAGATGAATAAAGTTTAGTCCTAAAATAACATAAAGAATACTATTAAATTACAGCATGCTATTACCTAGCTGTTTAAAACACAGTGATCCTTATATTATGCATATTTTAAATCTGCAAACAAAATTATTCCATGGACATATGTTTTCTTTTTTTTTTTCTTTTTGGAGACAGAGTCTCGCTCTATCACCCAGGCTGGAGTGCAATGGTGTGATCTCGGCTCACTGTAACCTCCGCCTCCTGGCTTCAAGTGATTCTCCTGCCTCAGCCTCCTGAGTAGTTGGGATTACAGGCACGCGCTACCAGTCCTGGCTAATTTTTGTATTTTTAGTAGAGACGGGGTTTCACCATGTTGGTCAGGCTGGTCTCGAACTCCTGACCTCGTGATTCACCCGCCTCGGCCTCTCAAAGTGCTGGGATTACAGGCATGAGCCACCGCACCTGGCCTTGTTTTCTACTTCTAATTCGAATATTCACCCTGTTCACTCATACTCTAGCCCAGCACTGTTAATATAAATATAAAGTGAGGACGGGCGCGGTGGCTCACTCCTGTAATCCCAGCACTTTGGGAGGCTGAGGCAGGTGGATCACAAGGTCAGCAGATCAAGACCATCCTGGCTAACACAGTGAAACCTGGTCTCTATTAAAAATATAAAAAAAAAATTAGCTGGGCGTGGTGGTGAACGCCTATAGTCCCAGCTACTTGGGAGGCTGAGGCAGGAGAATGGCGTGAACGCGGGAGGCGGAGCTTTCAGTGAGCAGAGATCGCGCCACTGCTCTCCAGTCTGGGTGACAGAGCAGAGCGAGACTCTGTCTCAAAAAAAAAAAAAAAAGAACGAAATATAAAGTGAACTGTGTAGGCAATTTTAAATTTTCTAGTAGCCACATTGAAAACAGGAAAAGTGACATGTAAAGTTAGTTTTAATAAAATAATTTACTTATCATTTAAACATATAATCAATGTAATTAAGTTATTTAAAGAAACATTTAACATACAACCAATATGCAAATTAATGATATAGTTTTATTCTTTGGTACTGAGTCTTTGGGATCCAGTGTTTATTTTACACTCACGACACATATTTACTTGGACTAGCCACATTTTAAGTAATTAATAGCCATGTATGGTCAATTGCTATTGCATAGGACAGCACCGCTCTAGTCCTTCTCAGCACCAGCATCCATCCCCCATTATTTTCCTTTAAACTAGTTTTTTAGGGTATTAAGAAGATGTCTATTTGTCAGCACGGAGAGATGTTTCCAGGAAACTGTACGCTCTTATTAGTGCTGTTTGCACATTTTTATCTAATTTGACTCTTAGCAGGATTTTGAGATAATAAATTTATAGCATCATTCTTCTTGCAGTATTATCTGCTCTAAAATCTATCTACAAGCTTAGGCATTCTTTTAAGACCTCTCACTGACAAACACTAAGTAATGGCCCTGGGTATGTCACTAACCAGCTGTGTATACTTGAGCAACCCAAGCCGTCTGTTTTCATCTATGTGGGAAATACATAGTTTAAGCAAAATAATGAATTGGGCTTTAGTTCCTAAGATCCTTTCAGGGATCATTGCTGATGATAAGCTAGGTGGCCCTGAGAAAGTCACTGAACTTCTCATTTTCCTCATCTATCAAAGGGAGATGATACTAACCTATTAGAGGTTATGTTAGAACAAAAGTATATATGTTTACTTAGTATTGAACACTCGGTTGCATTTATCATTTATCAATTATTGCATGCAAATTTCTTCATCTGTAAAGTGAGTATTGGATCTGAAATAGAATGTTCTGTAAGATTCTTTCCAATTAAAACATTAAATAATTTAGTAAAATTTATAGCAACACTAGCATGTGGATGATAGAAGTGAACCTAAAAAAAAAAACTAAAAAGCTTCTGCATAGCAAAAGAAATAATCAACACAGTAAACAACAACCTACAGAATGAGAGAAAATATTTGCAATCTATGTATCTAAAAGAAGGCTGCCATCCGGAATTATAAGGAATGCAAACAGAGCTCAACAAGAAAAAGAAAAGCCATTAAAAAGTGGGCAAAGAACATGAACAGACATATCTAAAAAGAAAATATACAAGCGGGTGACAAATACATGAAAAAAATGCTCAATATCACTAATCATCAGAGAAATTCAAATTAAAACCATAATGAGATAACATCTTACACCAGTCAGAATGATTTCTATTAAAAAAAATAAAAAACACAGATGTTGGTGAGGATGCAGAGAAAGGGGAATTCTTATACATTGGTGAAATGTAAATTAGTATAACCTTTATGGAAGACACTGGAGATTTCTTAAAAAGTCAAAGATAGAACTACCACTTGATCCAGCAATCTCATTACTGGGTATCTACTCAAAGGAAAATAAATCATTTTACCAGAAAGACATCTGCCCTATTATGTTCATCACAACACTATTCACAACAGCAAAATCATGGAATCAACCTAAGTGTCTGTCAAAGGATGGTTAGATTCAGAATGTGGTGTGCATAGGTTACTTACACACACACACACACATACACACACACAACCCTATGGGATTCTATGCAGCCACACAAAATAAAACCATGTCTTTGCAGCAACATGGATGGAGCTTGGAGCTATTATCTTTAGTGAAATGACTCACAAACCAAAAATCAAAAACCACATGTTCTCACTTGAGAGCTAAACATGGGTACACATGGACATACAGGGTAGAATAATAGATATTAGAGATTCCAGATGATGGGAGGGTAGAAGGAGAGTGATAGAAGAAATACCATCTATTGGGTACAATGTACATTATTCAAGTGATGGGTACACTAAAAGCCCAGGTTTCACCACTACACTGTATATCCATGTAACGCAACTGCACTTAGAGCCCTAAATCCATAAAAATTAAAAATGTGATTTCAAAAAAAGAAATACAATGTGTTACAATGGCCCACAAAAAGAATAACAATGAAATAAATAAAATTTTAACAATTCCTCTCTCACTTCTCACTATAGAAGATGGCATGTTAGTTTTGTTTCCTTGATGGGTATACAAACAGCATATGCATTGGGGCAGGAAATGTAGGTTTTTGTATCAGGCAGACTTTGAGTAGGGTACTTCTTAGAGGTAATAGTCAGGGATGATAGCCAACATATTTAACAACTTTTAAATTACAGGAATCAATCAATGTGAATAGCTGCTGCACCCAATCAAAATTATGAGCACCAACTAATGTGAATTACGTTAAATGATGGGCACCAACCAACGTGAATCATGTTAAATTATGGGCACCAACAAATGTGAATAGCGGCTGCGACCAATCAAAAGGGAAGGAAGTTCCATGTGAACCAGTCCCATGTGACACACTTTTGTGTCACCATGAGTATCAGCACTAGCAGAAAGGCAGGTGGTAGGGCAAAGCTTGAGCTCTGAAGACTTATTTCATGTGTAACATCAAGTCCATAACTTAAACTCACAAACTTGTGACATTCTCATCTGTAAATGGGGTATGTTCACGAGAGATATTATCCAAAGATAACTAATTCTAAGATAAAGAAATTTTAAACAATAAATCTACCAAAGATATCTTTGGTAAAAATAAGTTTGATTGGAACTTATCTTGAACGAAAAACTGAAAGCAAGTTTATTTCAGCTAATATTTATGAAAATTAAAATTACTTTAGTATTCAGAACAAGGAATAAAAATTTTATTGCTTGAAGAGGAAGAAATTTGGGTTATTTTGCCTGCCAAAAATGTACAATAACATATTTTCCACATCAGTGATGAGTCTGACAGCCCATACCTACAGGTCATTGTGAAAAACAATATTACAGATTTTCATCAGTTATCCCAAGGACTGCTCTTAATTCTTTGCCATTTTTATCATTGTCATTTGAATTCCTATTGTTGTGGGTTAACATTATATTTATTTTGTATTTTTCAAAATTTACTATATCTGATCATTGGTTAGAAAAATCAACAATACACAGGTTCAAGCTATTGTGTTAAACAGAGAGTGCTGTTTAAATGAAAACTAACTTTATTAGTCCTCTCTTCACTAGTTACCATTTCAATCCTTTTAAAAGTTTTTGCCTCCATGAGAAACTTCATAACTCTAGGCATGTGGAAAACAAATACTTATGTAATAAGAACCTTGTAGATAAATCACTTGTGAACCTAGTGAGGACGAAATAAAATAATATTGATTAGAATTAGAACACAGTAGGAGTGTAATAAGAGCCACATGCTGGTAATCTTTCATTTGATTTCACTGGGTAGATACCAGTTTTTGAATACCAAGAGTGCACAGTAACACTAGGAAGAAAGCCATGTGAGTGCCTCTTCTCTTGCCTTCTCTATGGTGATAATGTCTCTAACTACCAGTGACTCAGCTAAAAATAATTTTTAATACCTCGCCATTTGACCATAGTTAAATAGCTGTCATATGCAAAGGCATTTTATGGCCAGGCACAGTGGCTCACGCCTATAATTCCAGCACTTTGGGAAGCCAAGGCAAGCAGATCACTTGAGGTCAGGAGTTCAAGACCAGACTGGCCAACATAGCAAAACTCCGTCTCTACTAAAAATACAAAAATTAGGTGGGTATGATGGTGCATGCCTGTAATCTCAGCTACTCAGGAGACTGAGGCAGGAGAATTGCTTGAACCTGGGAGGCAGAGGTTGCATTGAGCTGAGATCATGCCACTGCACTCCAGCCTGAGCAACAGAGTGAGATTCCATCTCAAAAAAAAAAAAAAGCATTAAAAAAATTAACTTTATAATTGTTTGTAGCTTACACGTGTTACAATTCCTCAAATACGTATAATTGAAATATATTCAAGATCTATGTAGTATAAAATTCCATTTGACATCTTACACAATTTCTATACCTTAACAATTTTCATTTCCTTATAAAAATCACTTTACTACCCCCAGTTCATGTTTGTTTCATATTTTTTAAGCACCTCATTAAAAATCATCTATCATTTTTTCCTTCATTTCACCCTTGGTGAATCTGACGATTATGTGTCTTGGGGTTGCTCTTCTCGAGGAGTATCTTTGTGGTATTCTCTGTATTTCCTGAATTTGAATGTTAGCCTCTCTTGCTAGGCTGGGGAAAAGCTCCTGGATAATATCCTGAAAAGTGTTTTCCAACTTGATTCCATTCTCCCTGTCATTTTCAGGTACATCAATCAAACTTGGTTTGGTCTTTTCATATAGTCCCATATTTCTTTGAGGCTTTGTTTGTTCCTTTTCATTCCTTTTTCTCTAACCTTGTCTTCATGTTTTATTTCATTAAGTTGATCTTCAATCTCTGATATCCTTTCTTCCACTTGATCGATTTGGTTATTGAAACATACGTATGCTTCACGAACTTCTCGTGCTGTGTTCTTCAGCTCCATCAGGTCATTTATGTTCTTCTCTAAACTGTTTATTCTAGTTAGCAATTCCTCTAACCTTTATTCAAGGTTCTTAGCTTCCTTGCATTGGGTTACAATATGCTCCTTTAGCTTGGAGGAGTTTGTTATTACCCACCTTCTGAAGCCTACTTCTGACAATTTATCAAACCAATTCTCCACCCAGATTGTTGGTTTTCCTTCTAACAATCAGGCCCCTCTGCTGCAGGTCTGCTGGAGTTTGTTGGAGGTCCACTCCAAACTCTGTTTGCCTGGGTATCACCAGCAGAGGCTGCAGAACAGTAAATATTGCTGTCTGTTCCTTCCTCTGGAAGCTTCGTCCCAGAGGGGCACCTGCCAGATGCCAGCCGGAGCTTTCCTGTATGAGGTTTCTGTCAACCCCTGCCAGGAGGTGTTTCCCAGTCAGGAGGCACAGGGGTCAGGGACCCACTTGAGGAGGCAGTCTGTTTCTTAGCAGAGCTCGAGCACTGGGCTGGGAGATCTGCTGCTCTCTTCAGAGTCAGCAGGCAGGAACGTTTAAGTCTGCTGAAGCTGTGCCCGCAGCCACCCCTTCCCCTGAGTGCTCTGTCCCAGGGAGATGGAAGTTTTATCTATAAGCCCCTGACTTGGACTGTTGCCTTTCATTCTATTAAAGTGAATACTATGAATATATGGATCTCTATTTTTAAAAACCTTCCAAGTCAGAGCAGATGGCCCATCTATCTCTAGCAATATTAAACATAATGGTATTTTAGTACTATGAAATTATATAGGCACCTTTTAAGGTTCATTTTTAACAAAGTTGCAAGAGTGTTGGGAAGTGTAGCTTCACATTAAAAAACAGCAAAAGAAACAAACCTTTGAGAGGAAATCGTGATTCAGTTCACCACCACTATTATGTCTTTTAAATGAACTGATAAACATATGCTTAAACACATTGCTGTCTAATTTAGTTGTTCTTTCAGAGAAATTCACTCTATGAATGTTTTAAAAATCTTAACCAACAACATTAAAAGAATGGCCAGGATTATGTAAGTGGGGAATGTGCTTTTCCATCAGTGTCTTAGTGTCCTATTCCAGAACTGCATTTCTTTCTGGACACTCTAGGAAAGAATCTGTTACCTTGCCTTCAGGAGCTGCTAGAAGCTGCCCACAAAGCCAGTGGTGACCAGCTGAATATTCTGCATAATGATCACTCTGACTCTTCTTCCATCACGTTTCCTTCTTCAAATCTCCTGCCTACCTCTTTCACTTACAAGCATCCTTGTAATTAGAGTGAGCCCAGTAGATAATCCAGGATAATCTCCCCATTTCAAGATTTGTAACGTAATCACATCTACACAGTCCCTTTTATTCAGGGAAGAACAGGTTCAGGGAAGGACATGGACATCTTTGCAGGACCATTTTTCTGCCTACCACAATCAGATAAATGCAGTGCTCTTATTTCTTCTTTCATGTAATCTTAGATCTAACAAACTATACTCATTTTCTTCTAATCATTAAATTGATGATTCGGAGTTTAATTCTTGAAATACTATTTATTTGGCTTTCAGGAACTTGAGAAAACAATCTTTCTTTCTTTCTTTTCTCTCTCTCTCTCTCTTTTTTTTTTTAAACAGAGTCTCCTTGCCCAGGCTGAAGTGCAGTGGCATGATCTCCGCTCACTGCAACCTCTGCCTCCCGGGTTCAAGTTATTCTCCTGCCTCAGCCTCCTGAGCAGCTAGGATTACAGGCACCCACTACCACACCAAGCTAACTTTTGTATTTTTGGTAGAGATGAGGTTTCACTATGTTAGCCAGGCTGATCTTGAATGCCTGACCTAAAGTGATCTGCCTGCTTCGACTTCCCAAAGTGCTGGGATTATAGGCGTGAGGCACCGCACCCGGAAGAGAAAACAATCTTTCTAATGTCTGCCCCACATTAGTTCTAATTTGTACAATTTTCATTTCCTTATAGTAATTTGTATACCATTGTGCTACCTGTGATCCATGTTTGCTTCACATTTTTTTAAGTACCTCATTAAAAATCATCTCCCAAATTCTGTTAAAGTGAATACTATGAATGTATGGATCTGCATATGAAAGAAAATGCTTCCAAATCAAAGCAGATGGCCCATTTATCTCTAGCAATATTAAATATAATGATATTTTGTACTGTGAAATTATACAGACACCCTTTAAGTTTCTATATACTTTTAACCCTGCACCCCCTTTCCATATCTCTGTCCCAGAACTTCCATTAGGTTCTTACCTTTCTGTGAATCAAATGCAAGTGCAGGCTGGGTGCAGTGGCTCACGACTGTAATCCCAGCATGTTGGGAGGCCAAGGCAGGTGGATCACTTGAGGTCAGGACTTCGAGACCAGCCTGGATGGCATGGTGAAACCCCATCTCTACTAAAAATACAAAATTAACCAGGCTTGGTAGCATGTGCCTGTAATTCCAGCTACTTGGGAAGCTGAAGCAAGAGAATCACTTGAACCCAGGAGGCGGAAATTGCAGTAAGCTGAGATTGTACCACTACACTCCCGCCTGGGTGATGGAGTGAGACTCAGTCTCAGATTAAAAAAAAAAAAAAAAAAAACAAGTGCAAAGTGCAGAAGTGCTGGGAATCCTGGTACAATACTCCAACCATTTCTTTCTCTCCCAGGCTGCTGGAGAGAATCAGTGGTAGTAGCCACAAGAAATGAAGGTTTACACAGAAATCTCACACACAGAAAACTCAGACCAATTACAAGAATCCTTCACACAGCCAAGGAGTCTTCTGCACATCCAAAAAATGGCTCTGGTATACATGGCAACCCCAGAATTTGTACATTTAGAGGGCCAGCTCCAGTGAATGCAACACAAATGGAGACAGTGAATTCTGAAATTACCCCTGGTTTTCTCTAACTAATGCATCTTCTCCTTTCCTTAGACTCCAAATGCAGCAGTTTTTGCTAATGATATGTAATCTATAAGGCCAGAGAACAGTTCTGTTCATAATTGTAAATAACTAAATCCAGGTCACCTGCATCACATCAGGTGATTCAGTCTACACAGAAGTTGACTTGAAAGCAAGAAATTCCTTTTTGCTATTGCTTTCATATACTGTGCCACGATATATTGAAGAACCTAAATGGTGGCAGATTTTGGTTATTTGAGGTGACGTATGATTTTTGGAAGGAGTAAAACATCTCTCAGTGTCATATCTAGTCAACTAAAGATAAAGCTAAGCAAACATTTTTGGGATAGAAGATACCTACAGCATAAGGCAGTATTCATTTTTATCCTGTGGTTTTAAAGGCAGTTCCAAAAAGAGTTTACAACACCATTTCAACAATTGTGGTACATTTGAGGGGAAGAAAGAAACAAGCCTCCCTGGGCAAGTACTTTTAAGGATAGCTCTCATGTAGCTATGGGAAATTTGGTTTTGTTTATTAAAAACCAATATATTAATGTTATTGCTGCTCCATCCTGCCCACAAATCAAGATAAACATTTTACAGTCTGTGTTTTCAGTCTAAGAAAGTTTAAATATGTGGAGTATAATGTTTTAAATGAACCATTTATTTGATTAAAATATTACCACACGTATCTGCCTGTATGTCATAAATTGTGCAAAACAGGTATATTCAATACGGTAAGAATTTTGGATAAATGTCATCTCTAGTGCCCAAATTTGCCCCAAATTTGGTCAGATAAGTATTTAATTAGATAAATGATTTATTACAACATATTACTGATATTAAATGTATAAGCACAAATAGTATTTTTAAAATATGCAATTTTATTCTGAAATAAATAACAAGCACAAGACTTAAATTTTAACATTTTGGCCCTCTAATGGCTTACACGGTTCATATATGATTGCAATTTTAAATAGGTTGAGAATCCCGGTAACCTGTAAATTGAAAAAGAAATTTGCCCTCTGATGGCTAAATTGTAAAATCTTAGGACTGAAAAGACTGACTTTTAGACTAGCTAGAATTGACTTGAAACTAAGGGAATCTATTACTATATCTAAAGAAAGAATGTGCCAAATGAAAATGTTTTGGTGGATGAACAGGATGAGGAAATGGGGTTATTCAGCCATTAAAGCACCAAATTCTGAAAAGTAGAAAGACTAACCATGGCACTGGCCAGACAAAGCACTATCTGAGAGAACAGGAACTGCAGCACAGTCTGTGGGGCAGGTGTAGCCAACTGCTGTCAGGCCATTCTAGCTTCCTACCATTCAACATTCAACTCACGCAACTAAACTCCTCTATTCCGAGTGTATAAATTAATTCACTAGAATTCTCATATCTCTTTTCGTATCCTTAAAGATTATAATTACCATTATGGAATTAAAAATCTATATTCTGATATCATACTTTTTGAATTATGTATCCCTGGGAGTTCATACCTAGGATATGAACCTGTTCTGAGTACACTAACCAAACCATGTTTCTATGACTTAAAGATTAAACTACTACTACCACGCTAGAACTACTGTCGAGTGGGAGCAGCTCAAAACCAGTGGATCAGGAGAGTTGAAGATTTGAAGGAGAGTGGTTAAAGGGGAAAAATTATGTTTGCTGAATAGAAGGGAGGAAGAAGGTGGGAGGAAAGTTAACAGGAGAGAAAAGGAGAGATTTTATGAGGTCAAAGAACAGGTATTGCAACAGTCACTGAGTAATTCAGAATCTAATTGCTTTCCAACAGTTTGGACCTTACAGAAATATGTGAGAAAATATAGGAACAACCTTTTTGTACAGCCTTCCCTGAGTTCAATTAATTCAGTCAGAATGTAGATCATTTACTTAAATAGTGAAGTTTGACAAATTAAAGGCCAAGGTGTTTGAATCATGGGAATACATTCATTGCCCCCCAAAACATCTCTTAATAAAAAGTGAGTAGATAAATTGAATGCCCTTTTCAATCATTTCCTATTAGATTAGTAAATAAGGAATAAGTACTGCCATCAATTGTGAAGGTTATGACCTCTAGTATGGTAATTACCGAAATGAAAACCGGAGTAAACATGGAAAGGAAAACAGACCTGGGAAAATATCAAAGTAGAACCTGATATAGATCCAAGAAATCTTATCACAGATTGGCATGGCAAAATGTGGTCCTTTAGGAAATTTTGATTTCATTTCACTCTAATCATATGTGATATATCCGAACTGTTTGAGAAGAGAGTGGGCATAAATATATTGCTAGTATTGTCATCTCAAGCAGAAAGAATGCAAATATCATTTCCAATAATCCAAGCAAGTATTTAATTATCTTACAAAATGACCAAAAACAATGTTTTCAAAGAATGCCTTATAATTATATAGAAAAATTCTTCTGGGGATATTTTTTCTTAAAATGTTCTAGGCACCAAATTAACATATTAAATATTTTTCCATGTGATAAAAAGGTGCTAGTAATGAGTAGCTCAGAAGCATATATCTTGTCTGTTCCCTAAGTCACTTATCCACTTGCCTAAGTTGACTCTGCAAGTGAGGGTTAATAAAAAAAAAAAAAGACAGAAAAGCAATGCTTGTGATGATTCTTGCTTTACCTATCTAAAAGAAAATATCATTAATTTGGATTTGCTTCAAGTGTGAACAAAAATCGAATCAGTCTGAAAAAAAAGATTCTGATGATACCACCATTCTAGGTTAAGGCCATCACAACACACACACACAGACACACACACACACACACACACCCTTAAATTTCTAAAGCAAGATGAATGTCTTGCTATACAATGTTCTCTTGCCCTGTGAACCTGACTATTCAATAAAAATCTGGGAATAACTATAACTATCAATATTTTCATAAATAGAAGAGGCATTTATTTATGCAAAATGATTAAAGTGCAACCTTTACTTCAAAAAGAATATCATCATCATAGGTACTCTAATTTTTCTGGATTCCATTAACTATTGCCCATTCTTTAAAAACTTCTATTATTTTAGCTTTTAACAGGTTAGATTGCTATAAATCTGTTTATTTTTCTGGAAACTTGCATATTCTTACTATATTTATTTTAGTTTATAGATATCATTATTTGAAATGTTGACATTTTTCTTATACTATTATCTAGTGTGTTATAAAAATATTAATAAAAGTTTTCTGGGAATTCAATTGGTCTATCAAGTATACCCTATAAATAAAGTACTTTTGTAAGCACTGTGAGGCATACCAAAGTGGTGAATAATCTATATTCTTTATAACTTACTTTGTGTTTTAAAACAAGGTAATGTATGAGTAAAAAGACAACCAATATGATAATGCTTTATATTTTACAAAAGAACCAACAGATCATCTAAACGTACTAGTCTAATAACCCAAAATGCAAGTCGTAAATACTCTTTGACTACACGTGAGTTTTCTGCATGTGGCTTCCTAGATGCAGTCGGAGTAACAATAATAAGTTTATGTAGATACATAATAAAATGAACTTAATGTAGAATACATATAAGCCAACTTCCCAAAAGAGCAGTAATGCCAAAGAAACCCAGTTTTAATTATAAACATATATTAACAGGTTTCCTAAAGTGGTTTCCACTTTAATTTCTGGAATAGCAAATTTAAAAGATGCAGTGATATCTTTTGCTTTATTACACACCTTTGTTATTACTCCAACAAAAGAAAGAACAGTGTGTAAATTCCTGGAGTACAACCAAATGAGTCATCTATTCAATTTGCTTTAATTTTCTTTTGTAGGAGAGTCAGGGAACTGTTAAACTATGTGAATAAGGCTTACATTTTAAAATTGTATCTTCCTCATTGTCAGTATCTTTCTAAGATTTTCTGAATCAAATAAAATGGCTGATTCATGCTACATTGCACAAATATGAAGTTCTCCTATTAACCAGTACGGACTGATAGTTTATATTCCTAATATTTCCAAATGACCTCAGCATCATCTTCATAATGCAATTACATATTAAAATGCATGTTCTCACATTGATAATGCCAAGATAAACAAACCTGAGAAGTCTCTGTTAAAGTTGGTATGTTCCAATTGCCTGGGCTTATATTCGAGGCGTTGGGCATAGTAATTGACTGCAGAAACAATACATCCTGGAAGAGTTCTTCAAGTCTTTTATTATCCCCAAATCAATTGACATAATTTATAACATATTCTCAATTAAAGTTAAATCAGAAACCTGAAACCTCCAACCGTAGATTGGTTTACTATGTAGCTGTTATCAGTAGTAACAGTTTAAATATTTCAAAAGATACTCTTGAATTATGGGAAATACAAAACAAAATAAATAACTTGCTTAGAAATTTAAAAAAATTAGTTTAAGGTGATCTATGTCACTTCCCAAAGAACAGACAGAAATTATTTTAGCAGCAATTTTATGTTTTTGTTTTTCTGCTTATAAATTTGACTTCCAAATGCATTTATTTTTTCATAGCAGTGAGTATGTAACCTATATTACTAAATGAAGAGGTAATGTAATGTATTTATTCTAAATTTATTAAAGTACATTCCTTTATAATAAAATATTAATAACTTTTGTATAAATATATATTTACAATTCCCAGAGGGAAAATCTGAATAATGTCACTGCATTTTGGGTTGGAATCTTAGTTAATTCTTGCATTGAGAGGTATAAACAAAGTATTGCTAATTCAGCCTGAGGCAGGTGGATCGGGAGGTCAAGAGATCGAGACCATCATGGCCAACATGGTGAAACCCCATCTCTACTAAAAATACAAAAATTAGCTGGGGCGGGCACCTGTAGTCCCAGCTACTCAGGAGGCTGAGGCAGGAGAATCACTTGAACTCAGGAGGTGGAGGCTGCAGTGAGCCGAGATCGCGTCACTGCACTCCAGCCTGGTGACTGAGCGAGACTCAGTCTTAAAAAAAAAAAAAAAATTTCAAAAATGGGTTATAGTCCATATATGATTTTGAAACTAAGCTTTTTAGAAACAAAATCAACCATGATTTTCTAGAAACAATTCCATAATATTGGCTAAAATATTTTAAATAGTGCAACTGATACTGTATTAAGGGAAATTTAAGTTAATCTAATTTTTGTAAACTGGCATTGGAACCAGAAAAAGTTGAAATTTTGGGTCACAGAAACACAGCAAGAGAGAAAATGCCTTACTCTTTTAGAGGTGACAATTTTTTCATGATGGTGAGTGACTAACTTCTTAACTATCTGAATTTGTATGGACAAAAAATAATTTTCTAAGCCAACAACTTCTAGATATCAACTGGAGGTGAAAACAATGGGGGAAATCAGGGAAATATGGGGACATCGGATATAAATATACTCATTTATTATATAGGACTGTTCATATTTTGATCATCACTTTGGTTCTCACACATCACTATCTATATATCAGATTTGTCATCAATTTTTAGTGTGTTTCTGTTCACTTTCAAAATAATTGTCATCAAGAGTTTTCATGACATCTTAATATGTACAGTAAAATATACAAACACAACCAACAGAAGATTATAGAAAAAGTGAAATTGTCACTACTTCCAATTTTGCCTGATTCTATAAAGGTATAAAAGACAAATTAGGATTTTGAAGATACAACCGAAACAGACAATGTAAGGCAGTTTTCAGGTTCTGAAATCATTTCCTGTATATTGCTTCATTTTTATTTTGATCGTTACATATGCCAAAAAGACAAGTCGTGTAGAAGCTACGGCCTCTATTTTTGCCGAATAAGGGAATTGAGGCTTGGAATTCAGAATTTGCTCAGTCACAAGGCAGGTACTTGTTACAGCCAGAATTGTCTTTTGATACCTAAACTGATTCATATTGCTTTGGAAATTGTTGTACAGATACATACTACAGATGCAGAGTTATACAAACCTATACCTACATGAGATTGTGTATATAAGCAATTGCAGTAGGTAGCATTCAGATCTCCATGATCTTCATCCGTGACATGGCAAAAGGGATTTAAGTTAAGACTTCTAATCAGCTGACCTTAAATGAGAAGATAATCCTAAGTCTGCACATTACAATTGTTCTTTTATGGAGCCATTTATATAGTACCCCAAAGAATGTTTTAAATTATGACTTTATTTAAAAATAATTAATATACTACAGATACATGATAAATCTCGCACTATGTAAATTTCATATGAAATCCTGCAACAGGTTAATTTTAGTGATAAATGTTGTTACTTTGGAAATAGATACAAATTAATACAAATTGGCCTAGTAATTTTCTACCCCAAGCTTTAATATCTATTTTTTAATTCATCCAAACCACTTAATTAATCTCATATATATTTTCGGTCTGTTCTTTGGGAAACTACAGTGTTATACCATTCCTTAAAACATGTTTGTATATTTATGTTTTATATTTAACTTAAATAGCTTCTCTTAATGGAAAGTAATGGGTTTTGGGGGTTGTTGTTTGCTTGTTTTGAGAGGAGGAGGTGCCAAAAATCAATTATTTAAAATACCAACAATTATTGTATATTAAAATCTTAAGTGCAATATGCACTTATTTCTTATTCATTTTTTAGGTATATATGATATTTAAATAAATTTGAACTGCTAAAAGACAGGAAGTAGTAAGGAGTTTTCTGAATACTAAGTACTGACCACAGAAACAACCAGTCATGAACTAGTAGATTATAAAAAACTGTCATGCTCATGGCCACCTTCATTTTAAAATCTAGTCCTGTTGCATAGAAACTTAGCTCTAAAACAAGAACGTATTTCAATTATTTTTCATTTAAACATCCTGAGTTCCACCTTTAAAAAATCTTCCTTTTATACCATATTTACAATTAAGACCTCTAAAGCAAAATGTAAAATAAAAACAACCTAAGATATTTTAGTAGCTTCTGTTATAAGTTATAAATCAAGACACAACTTATAGTCTATCTTCAGAATGAAAAGTAAGCACATCTAGGTGGAAAGAGTAAAAAGAAAGCAAAGAGCACTTGGTGACTTAGGGGACATTAATATTCTATTACAGTTAAGTACTTCCAAAATGCAATAATTTAAAGTCAGAAACATAATAAAAATATATATCACATCAATTCTAGATTGCTAACCTTTGTGGATCAGCGAATTTTTCAGAACATTCCAGGTTCCTATACCTTGCCTATACCATTCTTTTTGGATTGTGTCTCAGAATAACTGTCCCCTTTTAACAGCTAGACCACAATTAAGAAAATAATAATACCTGACATGTATTGAGGACCTGTATTGTGCCAACATTTGTAAGCACATTACATGGGTTGTATCTTTTAATATCTATAACAGCTCTATTAGATTACTATTGCTTTATCTACACTCGAGGAATGAGGAAACAGGCTATGTATGTAGCCTCTAAAAGGTATCAGGGCAAGTAAATGTTTCATCCAGGATCCAATTCCTAGTCTATCTGATTAGAAAAATCTTTCTCTTAACCAACACAAATACACCAATATGTCAGAAAGTTATAGCTCAAAGACTGAAGTCTTTTTGATAAGCATTATGCCAAAAAGTAAAAATATATATATATAAAATTAAATAAAGAAAAACAACACTTTATTCACCAATAATTTTTCTAAAATCAGAATGTGTACCAAGCAGTGTGCTACAGCACTGGAGATATTATACTGTCGTCACCACCACCGCCACCACCGTCACCGTCATCATCATCATCATGATCATCATCATATCCATCATGGGCCACAGATATGGTTCTATACACTTAGCCTATATTAAACCCTCATAATAACCTTACAAGTCAGGCCCTATTGTTATCCCCATTTTACACATGAGAAAACCAAAGTTAGTAATCTGTTGAAGCAGAAAATCCTGACTCTTGAAACCTAGGAGCTTTACTTTGTCTAATGCTTACTTCTTTACTTCATAATTACCATCCTCTATATAGATTTCTATGATCTGCTTTGTACATTTTTCTTTCACATTATTCTATAAATATGTAACTCTCTGTGAACATTTTAATGCTACATATAATATGTGCTAATAAATTATAAAACATTGTTAAAATGTTATATTGTATCAGAAATGATAAATTATCAAAAACAGAAACGGGATAACAGGAAAGTATTCTACTAATTATGAAAGACTCTGGAAACAGTATTCACAAAAGTACCCACCGAACAGATCAGACTGCTGGTAGATGAGTTATTTCAAAACTTAAGGAACAGAAAACTCATGCAGTATTTAAAGTGTTTCAGGGAAGAAAACCTCCCCAAGTAATTCTATCCATCTGGCATTTTTTCCAATACCAAGCTTAATAAAGTTACCATAACATGTCATTTTTGAAAATAGATGCAAATGTCCCAACAAAAATATTAGCAAATTATATTCAGATATATTTTAAATAATTATCCACAATGGCACAAACATATAACTGCCAGGCCTCTGAGTCCAAGCCAAGCCATCGCATCCCCTGTGACTTGCACGTATACGCCCAGATGGCCTGAAGTAACTGAAGAATCACAAAAGAAGTGCAAATGACCTGCCCTGCCCCGCCTTAACTGATGACATTACACCACAAAAGAAGTGAAAATGGCCGGTCCTTGCCTTAAGCGATGACATTATCTTGTGAAATTCCTTTTCCTGGTTCATCCTGGCTCAAAAAGCTCCCCCGCTGAGCACCTTGTGACCCCCACTCCTGCCCGCCAGAGAACAACCCCCCTTTGACTGTAATTTTCCTTTACCTACCCAAATCCTATAAAACAGCCCCACCCTTATCTCCCTTCGCTGACTCTCTTTTTGGACTTCAGCCCGCCTGCACCCAGGTGATTAAAAAGCTTTATTGTTCACACAAAGCCTGTTTGGTGGTCTCTTCACAGGGACGCGCATGACAATAACAAAATACAATAGTTAAAACCAAGTACTACTGACACACTAATAGAGAAGTAGCTTACTAAATAAGTCCCTGAAAATATGCAAATTATATCATAGCACTTAGTGTATAATACGTTTCTTTTTCTAACAGTTGTTTTAAGTCATGTGGGGAAGCACAGATAACCATTTGGTAGGAAAAACAAATAGCATTTCTTATACACTTAAATATAATGCCAACAGCAGAAATCATAAGGGGAAACACTGGCATATTTTATAAATAAGTCTGTTTTAAATTTAATGACTTTTTTTTTTTTTTTTTTTTTTTTTGAGACAGGGTCTCGCTCTGTCACCTCCCAAGCTGGAATGCAGTGGTGTGATCACAGCTCATTGCAGCCAACTTTAGCAACTTTTAACAAACATAATAAGTGCAATATAAAGGGAAATAAAATGTGAGAAAACATATTTGCAATACCTCACTTCCTTAATATTTTTGAGCAATGAGACTGAATCTCAGCACTCAATATAAAAAGGGAATCTGAGCCAGGCGCAATCTCATGCCTCTAATCCCAGCACTTTGGGAGGCTGAAGTGGGCAGATCACTTATGGTCAGGAATACAAGACAAGCCTGGCCAACATGGTGGAACCCTGTTTCTACCAAGAATACAAAAAATTTGCTGGGCGTGGTGGCCCATGCCTGTAATCTCAGCTGCTTGGGAGGCTGAGGCATGAGAATCGCTTCAATCCAGGAGGTGGACGTTTCAGTGAGCCGAGATGGTGCCAGCGCACTCCAGCCCTAAATGACAGAGTGAGACTCTGTCTAAAAATTCCTACCCCATCCTTTCAACCAACCAGATAATTTCCTTATTTTCTGATTTCTCTCCATTACAATATAAGCTCTATGTAAGAAAAGATTTTCAGCTTTTTGATCATTGTAATTTTAGCACTCAAAACACTTCTTACGTCTGTCTATCTGAACTTAATACAATGTTGTTGAATAAGTACAACTATAAGGTAAAAGGATTCCTGGAAGATTCAGAAGTAGAAAGCACCAAGAATCTGCCTCCCTACCTAGGCAACAATTGCACTGGCAGAATTTGTCTGATATGACTATTTTGAAACTCTGGAATCTATTGAGGGCTTGAAACTTTCGAGGATTTTTTTTACAAAAAATATAAAAGACCATCCTAAGACCATATGAAATCTTGAAAAAGAAGAACCAATCTGGAGGACTCACACTTCTTTATTTTAAAACTTATTGCAATGCTACAGTAATCAAAACAGTGTGGTCTGACATGAAGAGAGACACAGAAACAAATGGAATAGAATAGAGAGCTCAGAATAAAACTTTCACATATATGGTGAGAGGATTTTTGACAAGCGTGCCAAAGTCATTCAATATGGATTGTCAATGGAGAAAGGACAGGTTCTTCAACAAATGTTGCTGGTAGAACTGAATATCCATATACAAAAGAATGAAGCTGAGCACTTACCTACATCGTATACAAAAATTAACTCAAAACAGATCAAATTTAATTCTAAGACCTAAAACTTCAAAACTCTGAGAAGATAAAATAGGGTAAAATTTTGACAACATTAGATTTGGCAATGATTTATTTGATATGACACCAAAGGCACAGGCAACAAAAGAAAAAATAAGCAAATTGGATTTATAAATGTTAAAAAATTTTGTATATCAAAATACACCACCATAGAATAAAAAGGTAACCCACAGAATGAGAAAAAAAATTTTGCAAAGCATATCTAATAAGGAATTAATATCCAGGATATATAGAGAACTTTAAAACTCAACAACAACAAAAACAACTTGATTCAAAAATGGGCAAAGGAATTGAACAGATGTTTTCCCATAGAACATATACAAATGGCCAATAAACACATGAAAAGATGCTCAACATCACTAATAGCTGGGAAAATGCAAGTCAAAACTGAAATGAGATACCATTTTACACCCATTAAGATGACTACTAAAAAAAAATAAAATAAAAACCTAAGAAGCATAAAATGAGTTGTAGAGTATGTGCCCTCTTAGTGGGGATGTAGAATGCTCTAGCTGCTGTGAAAAACAGTATGAAAGTTCCTCCAAATATTAAAAATAGAATTGCCATAGAATACAACAACTACATTTCTGAGTATATAACAAAAAAATTGAAAACAGACTCTGAAAGGGATACTCGTAAAGCCATGTTCATAGCAGCATTATTCACAATAGCAGAAACTTAGAATATACACATATACATTATAAATAAACATATATAAACACATACATACATATATACACACATATAAACATACACACACAACATATGCATACATATATACATACCTACACAAAGGAATACTATATGATTGTGCCTTAAAAAGGAAGGACAACACAACATACATGTACATACATATATATACAAAGGAATTCTATTTTGTCTTAAAAGGGAAGAACATTCTAACATATGCTACGAAACAAATGAACCTTGAAGATATTATGCTAAGTGAAATAAGCCAGTCTCACAAATATAGTATGATTCCACTTACATGAGGTACTGAGAGACTTCGAGTAGTCAAAATCCTAGAAATGGAAAGTAGGATGGTGGTTGTCAGGGGCTGAGAAGAGGGAGAAATGGGGAATTATTGTTTAATGACCATGGATGGGGTTTCTCCATTACAAGATAAAAAGACTTATGGAGATGGATGGTCATAATGGTTGCACAACATTATAAATGTATTTAATATCACTCAAATGTACACCTAAAAACATGACTGACATGATAAATTTCATGTTATGTGCATTTTACCATAATAATTATATTGAAAATTAAATCCCCAAACCCTGTATGATATGATTCATTTTATGGTTAAACATATACTTAAAGACACTTGTTTATCTAAACAAGTCTCAAAATACAGACACCACTATGTCACCATTATACCTTTTCATCAATGAGTGTATACTTGCTTATAGTTTACAAAATAATTGAAATTTTAAAACAAAGACTAGAAATTAACTGCCTTTCCCGAAACCAAACAACAATAATTGCCGAAAGTGTTTTCTTATCACATAAACTGGAGCAAAGTATTAGATTTTACAGTTTTTATTTTACACACCTTTTTCCACTCTTAGAAAGATATGTCTATTTGAGACTTTTCAGACTAGAAGTGGAAATCACACAATTACCAGGGTAACAAACATATAAATTGTTTTAGAACTATTGAGGCATTTAAGAAAAGTAGAAATACAGTTGCCTAAAGGGGAATAAACAGCAGTTTGCAGTGACATACAGACTGTCATTACACAAACAACTCTAAACACATCTGTTTAGAAGGTTCTCAGCTCCTAGGCAGACACAGTTCCCAGGTGTTGTCTCTTCCTCTCTGCCAAGTGCTTCTGATTTGAGCAGGTGTGACTGCATGGTGGGAGGAGGGAAAGAAGTTATGCTTGGAGGAAAGTTACTGCTGGTGAGCTGATGGGAGTAACTATCAGAGCACTGGGGCAATTAGTAGATCAGAAGGCTACCTCTAGCTCCTTCATATGATAGTTCAAAACACCACTAAGTACTTTGTTTTGTTGCACATATTTTCCTGTCAAACCTGGCTAATTAAATAAATAAATAAAAGTTTACTGTCTAGCTGCCATATAGTATTAAAACTATTTTATTGTAATTTGGTAACCACAGATAAAACCTGAATCTTCCTTTTAAACTGTTTATGAATCAGACAGCTATGTAAACAGTAGGTCATTTATTTATTCAGCTTCTAGAGTTTGCCACTACTAAAGTATTTACTGTTTTATTATAATGTATCATTTGTACCATGATTCACAAGTCAATGCATCAGTGCATCAAGTAGGTAACAATTTATTAAATAACTTAATGAGTCTATCAAAGGAACACATTTTTAACCATAAAAAGATTTATATACCAGCACAGTTGTTTTTTCATGCATGCATACATAAAGTCAGAAAATAAATATTAATTGAGTGCCTACTAAATGTAGGCACCGTGTTTGGAGCTGGATACACACTAAGGAACAGAGATACTCTTCCTGCCTTCATCAAGCTTACAGTCTATTGGAAACAGGATAAAAAATAAATGAGCAAATCAATGATTATATAACTATAATTTTTGAAAAGTGCTATAATATATTTAATTATGATACAGTGATAGAATAGTAACAGGGAAATATGATGTGTATGTATGTGTGTATTTGAGCATGAGTTACTTGGATAAGATGACCAGAGAGAGATTCTCCAGGCTGTGCAGTTTAAGCTGAGGGATGAGTTAGAAACAGAAAATCTGCAACATATAGAAGGCGATACATATAGATAAGAAATGTGTATATATATATATTATATATAAATAAAGAGAGAGAGAGAGAAATGATAATTTCAAGATCATGAATACTTAAAGACCCCCCACCAATATGAAATAAAAAAGCTAAGGACAGAAATTTGTGTGTTGCATTATTATTTAGCACATATGTACATAATACAAAATAACAATAAATAGCATAATAACATTATGTGTAAGAAATGAAATTAGGTTACTCCATATCTATGAGGGGAAAGCATACCTCATATAATAGTAATAACAATTATACTGAACGCAGAGTGAAAAAAATAAGTTAATTCCAGTGAAGGGAAAAGCAGCATACAATTATGAAAAATGATATACATTCTACTTACATATCATTTGAAAATATGTGGCCTGACAGAAAAAACTAACTAGCAAAACAATAAATTAAACAATAAACCATCACTTCCTGTCTTCTTATTCATTCCCTTTAGAACCCCAGTTCATCCTTTCAGTCCAACCACGATCTATGGATCCCATCACTTTTTGATAGTACTCATTTTATTAGTGCCAGCGATGCGAAAAGAACTTCAGTAACTATCTCAGTTTGAGATTTAATGTTAATTTAAAGATTAAAAATTCAGAATGTAGCTTCAAAAATTAAAAAATACAGACTAATGTATGTGGCAGTATTTTAGGGAAGCACACCCTTGGAATTCTCTGTTGAGTTTTTGGCAAGCCTGTTGAATAAATATGTAGGCTACTTGGATGGATTCCAAATGAAACAACTAAAATGATGAAAGGAGTGGTTTACAAGGACAGATTAAAGGAAAAAATATGTACGACTTCAGCATGTCAGAGAGTAAAAAAGGAACATTATGGTTTACAAATATTTGAAACATGTAGATTTGAGGGAAAAAAAGAACTTTGTGTACAAGGTACACAATTATGAGTATATTAAAAGGAGAAACGAAACTATTCCCCTGGAAATGTTAATTGTTTTACAGTAAGAACATTTGGACAAATGACCCAAGGATGGGCAAGAATTAAAACCGCCAAGCAGACATATTAGACATTCCTAGTAACCTAAACTATGCAGACCTCAAAATACGTAGAGAGCCATCTGAACAAGATAAAGTAGGTCAGGGAACAACTGCAGATATCTTCCTATCCCCCAGCTGTGTTTTAAATTTAGAAGGAATTCTTCCGTGGATTTGGGGCTTTTCTCTGTAAGTGTGCTACAGTGAAAAGTTTCCTCGATTTGGATCTACAAGACCTAGTTTTGAGTGCTGATTACTTATTCTGTTCTCAGTCCATATCCTCATCTGTCAACAGGGATAATAATAACCCCTTAGGTTGTTGTGGGTTTTAAAAGAGCTGTTTCTATGAACACATATTATATGTACTTAAAAGCATTGCTCTTAGTGAGACCTATCAATTATTATTAAGAGTGTAATGTGTCAAAAGCTATAGGATGAAGACTGTCAAAGAGAATAATGCCTGAGACTAGGCAATTATATACCTGTCATCTGCTTAGAGTAAATCGGCTCTCCTCCAGGACACTGCTTACCTTGCAGCCCTCTTAACTGGACACTGTTTCTCCTCATATCACTTCTGGGTCTGAACATGTAGTACCAGTTCCTTTGCTGCTCCAGGCCACATCCAGAACATATTCCCTCCTCTCTCTCTAAAAACACCCAGTTTTAATTTCATGTCATCTTTGCTGCTCTACCATTTCTTAGTATAAGTACTCCAGATCTCTGAACTACACCCCCTTATTCCTTAAAGATTTCTGGTTTTAGTTTGCTGTCATCCTACCCAACATTTCTTGGGGCACAAGATTTTGTGATTTTAATAACCACAGAGATGATTTTTTCCAACACCTGGCCATTCAGTGCCAATTTTCTTCCAATCATCATGTCTTCTACCCTCCCTGAAACATAACTTCTATAGCCATACTCTCATGTTTATAATTACCAAAATTTTAATTGCATTGGAATTATTATGATACCTCCAAAATCTTTTTCCTCCAACCGTCACTTCCTGTCTTCTTATTCATTCCCTTTAAAACCCCAATTCAACCTTTCAGCCCTACCAGGATCTATAGATGCCATGACGTTTTGATAGTACTCATTTTCTTAGTGTCAGAGATGGAAAAAAGACTTTAGAAATTATCTTAGTTCAAGATTTCATAAAGCAAAAATGTTGAAATCATCCAAATAAAGCAAAAATGGGTGTAACCAATAGAGAAATTTGTAAGTGGTTAAATACTTCTGGAAATGCATAACCACAGAGACCAGGTTGGGAAAAAGACATAAGAAGGATTAGAAATTAGCGTAGTGACCAAGAGTAGGGTCAGTAGGAATGAAGGGTGAGGAAAGGTAAAAGGCAGAAAATTCTGGTAAGAGACAGAAACTCTGAGAAATTTAAAGTAGTGGTAGCCGAGTAATTTCATGTGATGTGAAAATCAGTGCCAGTGGGTACTGAAAAATAGAGATGGGAATCATTAATGTTGGGATCTTCCAGGAAGTTTAACATCAGAATGTTAAAAGGGCTACAAGCTCATATGTGAAAGTTTTTAAGGGGACAAATGATGGAGAAGAAACAAGGTTCTGAAGCCACTGAGGAAGTAAAACATGTTATGAAGGTTAGTAATGGGCTCCAAAGGGGAAAGAAAGTGTTACGTGCTAATGGAAAGAAAGAAAGTGTTAATGTTGAGAAGCAATTTGAAATAGTTTTTGAAAAAGCAAGCAGTATGCCAGCCTCTCCTTTTCATCTCCTGAGTCCAAAAACTGAAAAAAAAAAAAAAAAAAAAAAAGCACAACTATAATTACCTCAAGTAAAGTAGTATAGGAGAAAGGAGTAAAAACTAAGTTGGAATTGGAACATATAGATTCAAATTGAAACTACTCCTTCAATTCCAGGTCAAATGACTTTTTTGAATCTCAAGTCCTTATCTATTAAATTAGATTAAGAATATCTTCTGTGCTTACGTTCCCTAAAGTAGAAATGTTTCCTAAAGTGGAAAATACTTATGTTTCCTAAAGTGGAAAATGCTTATGAAATGTTAACCACTGTTTTATTATTTTGGAGGAATAAATGTAATAATGCATGTGGAGACACATTTCAACTGTTAAACAATTTACAGATATGCCGAGGAAGAAAATGATGAGGATGAGCTCATATTAGACAGCATATGATATGGTTTGGCCCTGTGCCCCCACCCAAGTATCATCCCGAATTGCAATCTCCATGTGTTGAGGGAGGGACCTGTAATCCCCAAGTGTCCAGGGAGGGAGGTGACTGAATCATGGGGGGGGGTTTCCCCCATGCTATCCTTGAATAGTGAGTAAGTTCTCAGGAGATTAGATGGTTTTATAAGTGTTTGGAAGTTCCTCCTTCACTATTCTCTCTCTCGCTGCCATGTGAAGGAGGTTCTTGTTTCCCCTTCGTCTTCCACCATGATTGTAAATTCCTGAGGCCTCTCCAGCCATGTGGAACTGTGAGTCCATTAAACCTCTTTCCTTTATAAATAACCCAGTCTTGGGTATTTGTTGGGTATTTGGTTTTTTTTTTTTTTTTTTTGAGACTCTGTCACCAGGCTGGAATGCAGTGGCATGATCTCGGTCACTGCAACCTCTGCCTCCCAGGTTCAAGCAATTCTCCTGCCTCAGCCTCCTGAGTAGCTGGGACTACGGGCGCACACCACAACGCCCAGCTAATTTTTGTATTTTTAGTAGAAAAAGGGTTTCATCATGTTGGCCAGGATGGTCTCGATCTCTTGACCTCATGATCCGCCCAATTCAATCTCCCAAAGTGCTGGGATTACAGGTGTGTACCACTGTGCCCGGCCTTCGAGTATTTCTTTATAGCAGTGTGAGAATGGAATAATACAGCATAATTCTCATTATTTTGTAAAATACCTAAAATTAATCCAGTCTGAGGTTTTATTTTTTAAATAAACCATATTTTGGTTGAATAACTCTTCACATAAACCAGAAAAAAATGTTCTAATTGATGTGGTTTGAAACTGTTTGGTGCTTTTGTTTGGCTAAAACTTCTTAATGGGGTTATGTGGAAATAAAATTAAATGAGCATGAGAAGTAAGGCAAATTAAATATCTTCATTACACTAGGAGAAATAAAAACCTTGTTAACCTCTAAAGTCACTTTGTACTATATGATGTATCTGAAAATTACAGAAAAAGCACGCTCCTACACATCACATTGAATAGCAATGAAACAATGTAGAGGAGAAATGAAATCCTAGAAAATTAAAATAAATCAAAAAATCACGCTGAAATCAAACTGAATGGCAAGAAGTCTCGCTCTGTCGCCCAGACTGGAGTGCAGTGGCCAGATCTCAGCTCACTGCAAGCTCCGCCTCCTGGGTTCACGCCATTCTCCTGCCTCAGCCTTCCAAGTAGCTGGGACTACAGGCGCCCGCCACCTCGCCCGGCTAGTTTTTTGTATTTTTAGTAGAGACGGGGTTTCACCGGGTTAGCCAGGATGGTCTCGATCTCCTGACCTCGTGATCAGCCCGTCTCAGCCTCCCAAAGTGCTGGGATTACAGGCTTGAGCCACCGCGCCCGGCCTGAATGGCAAGATTTAAAGAAAACATATTTCAAACCACTTCACAAGTGCTCATCTTCTTTCCGTCTTCACTATTCTTACCAATGATGCATTCTAACATATTAACACTTTCTAACCAAAGGAATGAGCATACTCCTTTATTTCTGAATGTGAATAAAAAAACTTTACACTTCACCAACCTAAACTTGAAAATTTTAAATTATTGTCCCAAGAGAATAAGTATAATTTAAACCTTCTAAAATAACTGCTAGTTAAATAATGGTTAGGCAAAATGTGTGTGTTTTACAAATAATAAAATCATTTAGCAAAATATCTCCATGATATACAAGATGTGTCACTCATTGATACAGAGCATCCTCTAATAGTGAAGAAGACAAGACAAGCTATAGATGCTAATTTTAACATGCTACTTAGTAGTTCTATGATCTTGGGAAGTTATTTAACCATTCTATATCTCCATTTTCTCATTTATATTTCAATAACAATGGCACCTGCCTCAACAGTTTTGAGAATTAAAGATGATAATTAGAACAGTGGAGCACATTATATGCAGTCAATGCATGTTAGACTTGAAAGATATTAGAATGAATGCACCTTGTTAACTTATCTAAGACTCTTAATGCTGACATGGTGGTGGTCCTTAAGCAATTAAAAGAAAGCCAAAAAAAAAAAAAAAGAAAGAACACAGAATGATGCCTGAAAAATAACTGTTTCTAGGCCAAAATTAAACTTAGAAGTGTCAGAACCTTGCACCTAAAAAAGGGAACAATCACTTGGAAGCAGCTTTTCTTTTAATTGAAGGTTCATAACAAATACAGTTAAGTACTTTATATCCTGCCTGCACTTGAATATTATATTATCAACAATGCTCTTGCAGGAGTGTTGAGAAATATTTTCAAAGTAGGCTCATTCTACAACACACATTATAAGGAATAGTTATTTAAGAAAGTGAGAAACAAAGCTTTTAAAGTTCCTAAAACTACTTTGACCTATTTTTTATGTATAAGAGACATACTGCTATTTAAAATGTGCAAGTACTTTTACAGGCAAACTGATGGGTGAGGGTAGCTACATTCAATTCAATTTATATTAAGTATCTGTTTGGGTTTTCTTGTTTGCTTTGCCTGGTGCTATTCTAAGCCCTAGCTCTGCAGAAAGCACAAAACATGAAACAAGAACTTGGCATATAAACACTAAAGCACTGTGAATGGTAACTTGGTTTTTGTTTGTCTGTAAACAACATTCCAAAAAAGTTAGAGTTTATAATACAGAAGTTAAACTATAGAAAGATAAACAGAAAAAATAGCGTAGTTAAAATGAGAGTTCATATAGCATTTGGAAAGAAAATGTGATAAAAAAAAAGAGTGCAGCAGAGTTGTGAGCACAGACCTAAGGCTCAGGCCTGGGGTAGGGTGACTACTCTATATTATAGAGAGGGATTTATCCATTTATTTCAAATAAAATATATTCTCCAATGTTTCCACTCAATTGTTTTGGACTTTTCTGCTTGTGTCATGAGCCCATTTCATCCTGGCTGACCTCGTATAATCCCCAGTATCAGTAAAATCAAAATGGTTCCCCTGACCTAAAGTACAAGAGGGGATTTAAAGGATTATTTTGCATTCCCAAAATATACCGCTTTGTCAAATACCAAGCACAAATCTTAAGGAATGCATGGTGGCCTAACCCCATTTAGAGATTATCATCTTCAAATCAAGCATATATTCTCTAACAGGAGATTAAAACCTTGGTCTTCCTATTTATAAAATACTATATCATATTAACTTATTTTAAGAGATCAATCATTTTGATACAAGCCTGTTTTAGAAAAGAGAAAAGGCAAAGCTAAGTCAATCTTCTTTCTCCATAGTAACAATCACATTCAAAAGTGCTTTAGTGCTTAAAAAGCCTTCACCTAAATTCTTGTACTTAAATCCTCCATTCTAAATCACACACTATAAATCCTAACAATTCCTACACAGTTACTGTCACTAGAATAATGCATATTTTAAAACAAAATAACAGCACATTTCCTAAAATATAACCACATAATTGCAGGACATTTTATCTACATTGTAAGGTCTGCTTCTTTTCTACAAAATTGAGTTTTGTGTCTTGTAAAACTTTATTACCTTAGAATAAAATAATTTAAAAATACCAACATTTTATCTGACACAAAAGGGAAAGTCCTAAATAACTACATTGTTCAGATATCTAGCTATTTCATCATTAAGCAGGTTTTTGAGCTTGAACATTTTTGACCAAATCGTATTTTTTAATAATGTGTACATTTAACTGCATTTGCACCCCCAAAATGTTGAATATCTTGCAGTGAGGCTTTCTCTAGGTTGCAAAACCAACATTAGCACCAGTTATTGCATTCTCTTATATGGTGACACCCTTACCACCCCCCGCCCTCTACCCCCCAACTGCAGGTACCCAGTTTTGGGTACTGCAAAGTATCACTGCTTTTACGTATACTATTCAAGTCTCCTCTTTGTCTAAAAGTTGGCATGTTTTACTGCTCTGATTAAGCCTGACCTATTACTGCATATGCTTTTCACTTTCTGGATTCAGTTTATAGAGTGCCCAGAAACTTGAAAGCCAAGAGAAATAAGCTTTTCTATGATACATGACCTAAGACCTAAATATGACATCTATTTTTGTGGTCAGAAGTCTCTGATTCTCCTAGATTCTCAGCGATGTTATACGTGGACGAAGCTTCAAGGCAAGTGGCTTCTCCACAAGTGGAGTGGATATAAATTACTGTATACTTGATAGCTTTAGGCAGGACAGTGTGATCAAATCAAGGTGTAAAATCCTGAGTTGCTCCATAATTTAGATCCCAATTTATTTTCACTTATGTTTTAAACTTCAGATTTGGTAGGCAGAGGCTTGACATTATCATCTTCCTTGTCTTTCCTCACAAAAAGGTAAGTTACAGATTTCACAATGTTTCAAAGATTTTCGATCTTTTAATGATGACAAAATATCATTACCAGTTTTACAGTAGATGTTGTGTCCTATTTGCCATATACCAAGGAAATGAGGGAGGAGGGGAGAGGAGGAGAAAGAGATGGAATGAAGGAGAGAGAAATTTTTATCTTAGGAGAACTCTGACACAGAAAGAATGCCACTGGAAACCGACTGTTCGGCACAATGTCAGTGACTGTATAAAAAACTCCTGAAAAGGGTGTAATGGTGAATCTGTAACATAGTTTTGAGGACTACATCAGCAGATGCTAGAACTAAAAGTTATCAGTGAAAAGTCAATTGAAATCAAAATAAATTAGTTCAGTTAATACAGATGAGGCACATATATAAAAATTAATAACTGGCTGAAATGGGGTATAACAAAGCTTCACTTATCATGGCATTTGTCTCTTTTGGCCACATGACTTGTTTTATGTAGAATCTTGCAAGATCTAAAAAACATACACTTTACCATAATGACAAAAAAAGTAAATAAAAGCACTCATCTCTTTCCAGTGCAATAGATGCACAGGAATAAACAGTTGAGCATATATGTCCGTGTAAATCAATATAACAGAATTTCTCTTTATGAAACTTACAGTTCATATGAAGAATAAGCTTAGAAAGAATGGTATAAATTACTTTAATACTTGTTTTACCACAAACACCTCATAGCTCTCTGTGTTTTTCCTTGGAAGGTACTCAGAAGTCTCCCTCAAGAGTAGTAGTTCAACCTAAGTGTGCACTAGAATGTCTGTGTTTCCAAGTTAAAATGTTATGGTAGAAGGATTCTATCTTACAACACCCTCTATTTTTCTTTTTCAGAGAAGCGCTGAAAACTAACTAATAACATTAGTTTCATAGAGAGTAGAAAGTTACTTTACGTGGATCTGCAGAATCACATTTATGACTTTACTTCTTTTATTTTTCCTTTTTATTTATTTATTTATTTTTTTCTTTAAAAGATCTTCGTTGATTATCCTGACACCTGCTGGTGAGGGCACAGTTGATTCTAGTCTACTTTTCCCTTCAACAACTTGCTCAAATCAAAGATTTTTAGGGGTATTTTCAGTGACAAGTGGTAATACATTCAGTTTAAGAATTTGTAGTACTTAAATTATTGCTGTATTACATAGGAAACCATGAGAAACATTTTAATAATTACTTCACATTGGCAGCCATTTGACTCTGTCTAGAAATGCATGTTTGCTTTGATTAAGCAAACAACATTACAAAAATGAAGAAATCATTTTAGAGGAATATTTATATAGTCTATAAGTATAGAACATCAAAGGAAGATGCTACACATCTTCCTTAAAAATAATAATAGGAATGGCTTAGCTTTGGTTTTCTGCTTTTCAAAATAATAATGTTAATTTTCAACCTACTTAGCAAATAAAGAGTAAAGAATTAACTATGATAGAAGCCATAACACTAAACACATATTTGCAGAATTTGCTATTT
The DNA here is from genome assembly GCF_000951035.1 of Colobus angolensis palliatus. NCBI lineage: Eukaryota > Metazoa > Chordata > Mammalia > Primates > Cercopithecidae > Colobus > Colobus angolensis. Next base: position 2,846,854 of record NW_012115488.1, read on the forward strand.
TTTACTCAGTATCTAAATGTTATGGTTTACTTCTGACTTGAACTGAGTTCTGAGGCCTGCACTGCTTCTTTGACAGAGATACAATGACCCTATTACATCATAACCTTACTCAAAGCTATTGCACCTGCAAGTGTGTGCAGTAAACAACAAATATCAGAATTATTTTTTTAGGCTTCAAGAAACTCTCAAAGGGGGCAACTTTTAAAAAATTGTAGACAAATGACAACATATACAGTTCATCCCATTGTGCAACATCTTACAAAAATGAAAAGTTTTACCTAATTAAAACTTTATCTTAAAATTAATAAAATTAATAGCTGGTACTACTAATTTAACTCTTAAAAACTGTCAAGCTTATATTTTGTAATGATATTGAGTAACCATGCTACTTTATTTTAGGCATGCATATCTTATTCCTTCCCTTTACATTGCTATAATTTTATGAGAAGAAAAAAAATCACATGTATCTAGAGAGAAAAGAAAACTTTATTAAATATTTATTTAAAATACCCTTGATTTTGAATACATGATTTATATGAACATTGATGTCAATATATTTGAGAAAATTACAACATAGTTTTAATTTAGAAAAGTGTTCAGAAGTACAATACATTTGCCTAGTTTTGAAGATCTTTGCAACTTCAAGATCAAAGAAGGAAAAATAGACCATCTCAATTTTTTCCTGATTTTTTAAATTATTGTAAGTCTTTTCCCAAAACCATATACGTTTAAAGCAAATACATTTTAATTCTAAGGAAACATTTCAGGAAAAATCAGAAAAACTTTTTCAGAACCAGAGGAAAAAATTGTGTGTTGTATCACCACAGTGGCCAAAATTTTGCATTATTGCAAACTTTCACATGAGAATACTTTATTTTCACTTAATTCTTATTTAATTTGATATTTCAGAATTATTTTTATATGTTTTGCCTTGACTCTGAAGTTAGCATTTATTTTTAAAGTATAAAATTTAATAGTCAGGTAAATTAGGCAATGAGGACATCAACATGCAATAATAATATTATAACAATATAAAAGAAACTCCTTATTTCTGTGTAAATATAACTATCCTAACCATAAAAGGTTAGTGTTATTATCTGGAGTGAGACTATTCGGGTATTAATTTATTCTCATGTAGAATTAACTAAAAATCGCCATTGATTAAAAAAAGAAAATGCAAATGCCAGTGATTCATAGTATTTAGGACATGTCTAGACATTTTTAGACGGTGCCATTTGCTTAAAGACTTCAGGCACAAACTGCAGGCACAGGGACAGATTGCATAAGATGTCACGTGCTTGCTGCAACTGTATGCATGTTATTGAATTTTTTAGAGCAACCCATACCATGAATAATTTAATAGTTAATAAAATATTCAATCTGACTGATCCATTGGTTTAATTTTAAAATAAAGACGACTCATAAAAGGAGTTACATGTCCTTATCAAATCCCAGGCATTAATGCAAGTAAATTGCAACTCATACGTAGGGAAAACACCAATTTCTAAAAGACATGAGATTAATGATTGGGGGTGGGAAGGAGTGCAAGGAAAATTCTGTGTTAGCACTGGCTTCAATAAGTTTGTCCGAAGTTTAATTGTTTGGAGCTGTCACGGAAGCTGTACTCTGCCTTCTGCAGAGGTGAGGGAGAAAAAAATTAGAGAGGTGCAAGTTTTAATAGAAAGGGCTAATGCAAAGTGGTCTATTTCTTTTTCCTAAAGCCTTTCCCCTGTCCTCACAGGCTAGCTGGGGGGAAAAGGGAGAAATCTCCTGAAGAATATGGAGTATCCAGCTTCCCAAGCATCGTCTAAGAGAACCAGGATGGAGAGTCCAGGCAAAATCTCCATGGTTGGCTTGTCTGGCGAAGTAAGCTACGCCCTCGGCGCGGGTATCTTCAGGAGACAGGGCTACTGGCTGCAGCGAGCTGGGACTCGCCGCGCCCCAGGGCTCCGGCAATCAGACCCAGCCAGGCAAGCGCGGCCACATAGGCTAGACGCACTATCTTCTCCTCCATCCCGCGCCGCCCTCCACCTAGGAGCGGGGACGTACGGTGGTGGCGGTGACACAATGCGTGTGAGTGGATGAGTGTGTTTTCGTGTTTGGGGTGGAAACGTAGGCGGGGAAGAGAAGGAGGAGAGGGGAGTGCCTGCAGTCCTTCCCCCTTCCCTTCCTGCTAAGAGATCAAAGTGCAGAGGAAATCCAGACGGGAAATGAGAGAAAGGAAAAACAGCAGCCGTGGAAGCACTCTCTTTTTCATATCGCTGGATACTCGGTCGAGCAACTACTGGAACCATTACCATTTCTTAACCTTTAGTGGAGTGGCTGCCTCTGCCTGATAACTGGAAGGGCACTTTGTAAACGCAGGCGATGCACACACCTACACACACGCTTACACTCTGGGGGAAAATAACCACATTCTGGGGGACGGAGGGAGGCCCAGGCAAGTCGCGGCCATGGATCTCTACTGCCAGAGCTGCGAGGGCATCTGGCCAGCAACACCCGGCTTCTTGGGCGAACTGTCGCCCAAGAGTCCACAATTTTCTTGTGAGTCGAACAGATGGATAGGTGCATGGATGGATGGTGCAGAATATTCGTACTCTATCGAATCTCAAGTGGATTGGAGTCGACGCATTTTTAAATCCATCTACCTTTTTTATAGGCACAGCATTTTAAAACCCTGTAGTTCACTCAGCTCTCCACTTGAAGCTGCCTGCAGAGGATTCTATTACCCGCGATCCCTCATAAGGGGCCGCCCGCATCTGTGAGCGCAGGAGTGGCACAGCTCCCCCACGCACAGCTCCCACTCGCCTCCCCACACACCCTGCCTCCCCCGCTGCCCTTTTCCGGCGACAACTTCAGCCCCGGCCGGCGGCGAGACCCGGGTCAGGACGAGGGTTTGTATGGACAAGCTGCACCTCGCAGGAGACCTGGAAGTCGCCTAAACTACTCAGCAGAACACTCGTCGAAGTCTTGCGTTTTCTTTTAAATGCTTTTTTCTTTTTAATTTTATTTTATTTTTATTTTTCTGTTTTTATTTTTTCGTGCAATTCACAGAAGGCATCAATCACTCTACAAGCTCTTACAACTTTTCCGCTCCTGGGCGGGGACGCGAGGGTGGCTTGCCCCGCACTATTCCCCATTACCAAGAGTTAACACTGGTACCCGGATGGGGTGCGCAGCTAAGCTCCAGGCACCTGGGGTCAGACTAGGAGAGGCGGGTTCCTGGGGTTTGCTGTAACCGATGCTGCGCGTCTGGGATGGGGAGACAGGAGAAAGCCGAAGTGAGCTGTCAGACTCCTCTCCACCTCACCCGCGGCCAAAACGCCCAGCGCCGGGTCTGGGTTTGCGAACGGCTCAGCCCGGGCCCTGCGCCAGAGCACCGCACCCGGGGGCGGACGGCCCTGCAGCTCCCCAGCCTTTTCCCGCATCAAGTAGCTGACGCCCGGGCGCACTGGCTTCCCCCACTCCCGCCCCCACGAAAGCCCTGCCCCGCGTCTGCAGTCAACATCGCCCGCACCGCCTAGGGAGGGTTTGCGCCGAGATCCAGTGGCCGAGTGAGCCACGGAGTAGCTGGTTCCTGCGGACGTTGTCCTCTACCGCTCCCCACCGTCCTCCTCTTTCCTGTCTCACCCGGTACCCCGCACCCTTCTCCCCGCTCGGCCCCGCGCACTCTGCTCAGACTTTGCAAGCACTTTCTCGGGGCACCCAGGACTCGACGCCTCCTCCGCGCCGCCAGCGGCGCTCGCCACCCTTGGCACGCCCGAGGGACCGCCTCCGGCCCCCAGCGCGGCGTTTCCCGGGGGACTCCCAGCCCATCCCTCACCCAGCGGCCCGGGTCCCAACGCCTCACCTTTGCCGAACTGGGGGACACAGAGGCTGACCCCGACCAAGAGCCAGACGGCTACCAAGCACTTCATATTCCGTCTCCCGGACTTGACCCCGGCTGGTCAGAGGTCGTCGCGGAGGGCAGTGTACCCGAGGTGGCACCGCAGGGCAGCAGCAGACTCCGCCCCTACTAAAGAATGCCAGAAGACGTTCTCTTTCAGCAGCGCTTTCTTAAACAAATTCTTGGAGAGGACGAGAGTGGTGACTGAAGAGAGGAACCTTTCCTCCCCTTTTGCCTGCGCTCTGGCGCGCGGAGGTGGGTGAGCTCCGGGGAGCTGCCGGCGGGCTCAGTCCTCTGCTGCGGGTGGGTCCCGGCAGAGGCGCTGCGGGCGGGGCGCGGGCTCCCGCGGCCGCCCCGGGTCTCCTGCGCGGGCAGGCAGACCCACTGGCAGACGGGCTGACGGGGCGCTCGGCTCTCGCTGTTCTCCGCGCCGCGGCTGCGGGGCTTCTGACTTGGAGAACAATGAAGCGTGAGCTGGAGGGGAGCGAGCGGGCCGCCGGGAGCTCACTGTGTACAAACAGAGGCGGCGTGCGTGTGAGTCTGAGCCTGGCAGGCGCGCTCCCCACTCCCCCGGCGTCCGCCCGCCCTCCGCCCGCCCTCTTATTCACTGCCCGGGTCTCCTCCTCTCTCTCTTTTGCTCTCTCTCCCTATTTTCTCCCTCCTCCCCTCCTCTTTCAGTTCCTTATGCTGTAAGAGAGAAGGGAGACAACTGCAGCCACACCCTAGCACCTAGCACCTACCACCACCTCTGAAGTTCCTGCATTGCCTGTATCTTCTCCACATGTGCTGGAGACTGTGGGGTTAAGAGCTGCACCCTTGCTGCCTGAGAGTCCCTTGGATGATTCCAGTATTGACTTTATAATTAACCACGTTAAGGATTCCCCTGAACTTCCTTTCTCAGTATAACCAGGAAAAGAAGTTAAGAGATTTTGAAAAGTGGCTCTTGGGGCACAAAACTGCATGAGAGACAGAACCCTACAAAGTGAATTGCCCCGTATTTCTCAGGAAATGCAACATAGTCATCAACCAGACTCTAATCAGCTAAGACAGGGCTGTTCTGCTGTTCTGTCTACATTTTAGTTAGCTCCAGGGCTGGGAAGAGAGGGTTGTGGGCTCATCTGTTCACGGGGGCAAAAGGGTGGAAGTGAGTAGGAGACATGCATCTCGTTAAGCAGGACATCTGTTTCAGAGAAGAAGTGGGGCGAGTCTGGGAACTGTGCAAGAACATAAAAGGCAGGGACAGACTCTTGAAGCATCAATAAGGTGGATCAAATTTTCTTTCTATCCGCCAAAATAAATGGACTAGTTTTTGCAATGAAAGTGATTGAACCAAAAATACAGCTCATGGCTTACAATTGTGTTTTCTTCTCTGTTTTTCGGTTAGAAAGATTGCTTACTGTACATGGATCCAATTCCAGCAGTTACAGGTACCAAAATGAAACAGGACTTTTTTTTTTTTTTTTTGGTCTCCTAGAGAGGGAGGTAGGGAGAGAGACAGAAACACAGAGCTAGAGAAATTGAAAGAGAAACATTCTGGAAGGCAAAGAGTTGAAAGGTGAATCTACTAAGAAAAGAGTAACAGAGTGCAATTAGCCGTGGAACTATATCTCCATCTCCTTCTTTGAGTCCTTTAAACTTCGATTTCTACCTTCATTTTGAAATTTTAAGTGAAATGAAGAATGCAAGGTGAATGGAACCGTAATGCTGAATACTGCTAGGGAGGGTTTAAGGTATTGTATCACTGGCAAACAAACAACAACGGAAAAAGAAGGAAGGAA
>NW_012115488.1:2856457-2862403 GCF_000951035.1 Colobus angolensis palliatus
AGGAAAGGAAGGAAAAAGAAAACACCTTTCAGAAGAGGGTTTGTTCAGATCTCATGATTGGTGGGAGGGTTAAAACACAGTTTTTTAAAAAAACTCAACTTGCTAAGAGAATGAAAGAGATTCATTTATTTACTGTCTATTTATATGCCTAAAACCACAGATGTTAGAATAAGACAGTATTGTCCAGAGTTGTAGCAAAATCGTTTCAAGGAATCAAATTCTAACTTTCTGGTGCATCATCATTACTTCCTTTTCAAAGTATGTTTTCAGTCACCCTGTGGCATGTTCATCCTAAAGTACACTTTAACTTTTGAAATGAGATGTCTGATATTAGATTTAGGTATTATTTGTAAAGGATAGTACTAAATCCTAAAAATGTAATGTTGGAAACTAGTCTTTCTGTAATGAGATATTTAAGGAAAAAAAGGAGTGGGTTAAGAATGTTGTGTAGTTTTCTATTTTATTCCCTGTTTATTTCCACTTTTTTTTTATAGTATTTGACCTTAATGAGCATTTTAAGAAGTTAAATTATTTTTGCCAACAGTGTGTGTTTCTAAACATGTATCTTTCTTTTAATCTAAAAAAGGATTTTTAAAAACTCTAGTGGGCATAAAAGTACATTACAATGCACATTCTATGCCCAAATACTTGGTGCAGGGACAGTAAATGACATTCTGTATTACCCGATAGACAACTTATGAAAGCTGTTGCTGAAAGAAATCAGGCACATTCCTCAGTCCTGGGCCCAGCAAATACATTCAGCTTGGCACGATATATCTCTCAATTTCCTGAGCCCAGTACAAACACGGCCCAGTGCAAATACATTCAGCTTGACACCATATATCTCTCAATTTCCTGGGCCCAGTACAAACACGGCCCAGTGCAAATACATTCCTCCATATATCTCAGCTTGGGAAATCCTGGGAAATCCCCGATAAGGACACTGCCATTTGTAGTTTACTGAAAGCAGGGGAACAATAGATAACTGCTAAATGTATAACTTAATATGTTAACCAATTGTAATGCTGTAACCTAAAGAATTCCCTTTTTCCCTGTTCCTCTGTAACCTTACAAGTCCTATTTTCATTGGGCTATAAAAAGCGAGCGCACGCATTGTTCGAGGCCCTCTTGTATGTTGAGAAACGGAGGGACCAAGTTCGAACTTGCATTAAAGATCCTTGCCGCTTGGCTTTGACTCTGGACTCTGGTGGTCCTCTTCGGGGAATAAACGGTCTGGGCATAACAGTTGCCAGTTTTATATCTCTACTCAATCAAAAATTGATACATAGTCTTAAATCCATAGTTCCATATTCATAATCATCCCCTCTTTTTTTAACCACTTATTGATAATCATCATCTACCAATAAGCCTTTCATTTTGAAGATTCTAGGCACTTTACCTAATTTACCTTGATAGGATTCATTTCATTCTTACTGCACTCACACATAGCCTATTCAGAAGTGGAATATAAGAGATGTTAAAAGACAGCAGAAATTGAATTATTTGAAATAAAATAGAATTTAAAAAGTAAAAGGATGAAACTCTATTGTGAATCTTTTACCTCACATAAAGTGCTAAGGGACCTTTGCTAATCACTGTGATCCAGCCTACAGTTTTATAGCTTCTCCTAATAGGAGACTAAAGTGCCAAAAATGAATCTGTACATCCCTCAAAGACAGTGCTTCCCAAGTTATTTTCTGCAGGCCTCCTTTTCCCTAAGATGTTAATACGTTTCTGGGGGGAAAAAAGCCATGGTAAAATAATTTGGGGAGACATTGCATATCGAAGCAGACTCTTAGAGATTCATGGTGAATGTTAGTATATTAAATACTTTGAAAGGTCCTCTGGTTAAGAATTTTTTTCAAAAATATTTAATCCAGCATCTTACAGACTTTCCTTTTTGTACTATGACAAACTTTTTCTTAGAACACCTGTTAGCATACTAAATATTAAGTGCTGCAACGGAAATAACTTGAAAATGATGCTTTAAAACAAAGCAGAATAAAGTAGCAGCAAAACAAAAAAGAGACTATAAAAAGTTCACTGGATTTTGTTATGGGCTGAATGTTCCTGCACAACTCCCTCCCCTGCCCCCAAATTCATCTGTTGAAGCCTGAGAAGCTACTGTGATATGTTTAGATGTAGAGCCTTTGGGAGGCAATTGGGCCATAAGAGGAGCTCTCATGAATGGGATTGGTTCCCTCATAAGATGAGACACCAAAGAGGTGATCTTTCTCTGCCCTCTGCTACGTGAAGACACAGTAAGAAGACAGTTTACCAGACACCAAATCTGCTGGTACATTGATCTTGGACTTCTCAGCCTCCAGAACTGTGAGAAATAAATGTTTATTGTTGAAGACACCCAGTCTACAGTAATTTGTTATAGCAGCTGAAATTGACTAAGACAATTTAAAAAAATTAATCTCATTGACTATCAATTTGGATTCTGGAGCATACCTGGATTCAGGTATACATTGGATTCAGGGCATATCTGAACTGGAATATAGTCTCTATCATTCTAACTCCTTTAACTAAATTAAAGTCTATTAAGCGCCAAACCTCAGTATTCTCATCTGTAAAATGAAGGTAATAATAGTATCAAACTCACAGTGGTAGGTTGTGGTGGTACACAAAAGGGCCTAGTCCAGCACTGGACACACAGTAGTTATGATGAAAGATAATGATACTGATAAATAAGAAGACAATAGTAATATACATAACTCCAAAAGAATTTTTCTTAATACCTGATCCTCTTCACTCCCCATCTCCCATCCCCATTAAATTACCTAGAGTTTTTTAGTCCATCTTTCAGTTTGTCAAGCAATGAATAACACTAAATGTAATCTTTTTTATTATCTTGTAATTATGGAATTGTTTATTATTTTGCATTTTAAAACTTTGTTTTGAATTTCCAAAACTTTTTATTTAATGTCTAAAATGTCCTTCTACTAAAATTTTGCTCTCAGCCTCTGAGACTCAAAGCAGAACATCCAGCCAAGACCACCTCAACTTCTGACCTATGAAACTGGGAGTTAATAATTGGTGTTGTTTTAAACTGCTAAGTTTGTGGTAGTTTGTTATGAAGACTAATATAGTTGGTTACTGTTGTTATTCCAATTTCAGGGAGAAGGAATAAGTCATGGAGCAGTTAGCTTAATTGTCCATCCTCTCAAGTTAGTAAGTATTGGAGTCAATAAGTGAATCTAAACAGCATGAATCAAAAGCCCACTGCATTCCTCTGCCAACAATTATAAAGGGTCAACTGTATGCTAAGCTCTAAGGCATTTTTACATATATTGCTTTACTAAACAAGTTACCTCAGCAACCTTTATGAGATAAATATTATTATTTTCATTTGACTGCTGAGGAAACCAAGAAGCAAAACCTTTAAGTATATTGCCCAGGATCAAGGTGGCAGCGAGGAATGGAGCCAAGAACTAGTATCAGAGCCCTGCTCTGGTTCCAGGAGTGATTTTCGTAGCCATTGTGTTAAAATACCTGTTTAGACAGTGGTCTAACTTACTTTATTTATTGACATTTTCAATTTCAGTGGTTACAATTATAATTGTCATTTTTTAGTACAGTTTGCATTTCTCCCTGATCTTCTTGATGCATCATTTTAGAATATACATTGCTGAAATGTAGAATTTCAAGCACATTTTAAATTCTCTACAATATTTGCATAACTCATAACACTTTTCTTCATTGCTCCCACAAGCACCAAGATAATTCTTTCCTCCAACCCTCTGCTCATGCTGTTATCCCCACCTGAAATACCCTCTTACAAATCCTACTAGCTGAATTCCTGTTTCCATTTAAGACCTCCTCGAATTATTCTAGCACCAGAGAACCATCATTTCTTAGAATTAATCATGATTTTTATTTTTTTCTAGTGGTTTCATTTGTGTTAATCATATCTTTCCAAAGAATTATATGGTTCTTACCATTTAGATAACTGCATGTCTTAGACATAGCTGAGTGTTATGTTTTAAATTTCTTCAGTCTCTCCACTATAAACATTAAGGACAATTAATTTTTAATACTACAGATTTGATAACAAATCCCTACTTCCTAATATTTCCCTGCATGATTCCCTAAAGGATGCTCTTTCCAGAAAATGTGCAGAGTCATTAAGCAAGAGTGTACCTTTGCTTTCAGAATTTGACCCTGATAGGAGAAACTTCTGATGCTTCTAATTCTTTCCCTCCAGTTTCCCACTCAAACTCATTTCAATGACTTGGTTTTTAGCTTCCTGAAATATGCTTGAATAATTAATATATACACACAATAAAAGTTCAAAGGTACAAAAGAGTGTGCAGGAAAATAAAATTTTTCCTCCTAATGACATTCCTTTCTTATACAAGGTTATTCCCTCAGGGCCTACTGCTGGGTATCTAGTAGCTAGGCTTGTGCATCCTTCCAAAGATACACACACACACACACACACACACACACCCATATATGTGTGTTTATATATGCATATACTTGTGCATATATGTGCGTATATAGTGTGTGTATATGTATACACACATACTTTTTACAAAAGTTACTAAATTATTCAAACATGGATCTTGCTTTTCTTCACAAACGTTTTCTGTTTTGAAATTGTTTCAAGGACTGCATAGTATCTGTATATGTAAATCCTTTTTGATAGACATTTAAGTTGCTTCCAATCTTTTGCTATTGCAAGCAATATTACAATGAACACACATTTTCCACATGTGTGCAAGATAAACATATTAGCACAGATTTCTTGAAGTGGCATTGTTGGTGGGGGGGAATGTTCATATAAAATTGTGATAGATATCACCAAATTGCCATTCATAAGGTATCTATGAGTTCATCCTTCCACCTGTACTGTATCAGACAGCTTGTCTCTCTTTAGTGTTGCTGATATGATTCTTAGGAATCTTTGAAAGACAAAAAAATGGTATCTCATGGTTTTGAATACCAATTATTTTTACTGAGTTTGAGCAACTTTTCACATATTTAAAAATAATTATTTTCTTTATGTGAACTGGCATTATATGTATTTTGCTTTTATTTCTACTGATTTACTAATCTTTTTTTTTTTTTTTTTTTTTTTTTTGAGACAGAGTCTGGCTCTGTCACCCAGGCTGGAGTGCAGTGGCCGGATCTCAGCTCACTGCAAAGTCCGCCTCCTGGGTTTACACCATTCTCCTGGCTCAGCCTCCCGAGCAGCTGGGACTACAGGCGCCCACCACCTCGCCCGGCTAGTTTTTTGTATTTTTTAGTAGAGACCGGGTTTCACCGTGTTAGCCAGGATGGTCTCGATCTCCTGACCTCATGATCCTCCTGTCTCGGCCTCCCAAAGTGCTGGGATTACAGGCTTGAGCCACCGTGCCCGGCCCTGATTTACTAATCTTTTTATTGATTGGTAGGAGATCTGTATAAAGAAATTAGTCCATTTGGGGTCTCATTAATGTCAAAAAATTTATCCAGCTGGTTCTTGTCCTTTAACCTAGTTTACACCTGTTTGTTTGATTTTATTGTGCTAAAATAGCTAAAATATTTTATATTTGGGTGATAAAATTTATCCACCTTTGCTTTGTGATTTTTAGATTTTGATATTTACTAAGATAGGCTTTCAGTATTCTGAATTTATAAACATATCTTACAATTTCTTATAGTAGTTTTATGAATATTTCATGTGTGTTTTTACAACTCTTACCAAATTAAAATTTGAGAGATAGCATTTGTTACTATCTTACTTGTTTTTTAAAAAACTACCAGTAATAACAAAACCATATATTGAATAAATTCATATATTTTAAATTGATATGACATGCCAGCTCATTCACTTAGTCACTATGTATTTGGCTCTACTGCTTGCTTTTATAGACTGTTTCCATTGGGTTATCTATTCATGTACCAGTACCACATGCTTAATTGTTTTAAAATGTTTTTTTTTTTTTTTTTTTTTTG
>NW_012115488.1:2862687-2863268 GCF_000951035.1 Colobus angolensis palliatus
AAAATGTTTTTTAATGAATACTAGAGTAAACATCATCTACTTCTTTTAAAAAATACTCCCTGACTAATGTACATTTTTTTTTCCTATATGAACTTTAGAGTGAGCTTGTTTAGTTGAAAAATTGTAATAAATATATTTATGATATTAGTATACCTATGTATATATCCACATTTTCTTTTATGTTTCTCTTGTTAAGTTTCTACTTAGATATTTTATATTTTTATGTGCCTACCTAAATGCAAATTTATGCATTATATTTTGTAACTGACTCTTCTACATTTATAGGAAGGCTACCTGTGTGTGTGTGTGTGTGTGTGTGTGTCTACATGTGTGCACTAATGATAAACCCAGTTATTTTATAAATTGTAAATTTTCTTTTATAATTTACATTAGCTTTTTAGTTTATTATTTTGGGTTTTCTAGACATAAAATCATTACATCTGAAAAGAACATTAGTTTTACCTCCTTACCTTCTCTTCAAATTTTCATGCTTATTTTTTTCCATCAAATTGTTATAACTGGTATTACATAATAGATTTTAAATAAATGGACGCACTTGGACTATTCTTCACTTTTTTTTT
>NW_012115488.1:2863466-2899302 GCF_000951035.1 Colobus angolensis palliatus
GTTAGCCAGGATGGTCTCGATCTCCTGACCTCATGATCCGCCCGTCTCGGCCTCCCAAAGTGCTGGGGTTACAGGCTTGAGCCACCGCGCCCGGCCGACTATTCTTCACTGTAATGGGGCCACTCTAACGACCTCCAAGGCGCAGCACAAGGACTCTTGTCTCCCATTTCCAGTGCATGCACTACAGCCATTTTCTCTATACCAGCATGTGCTCAGAAAAAAAAAAAAAGAGTAAGACATTAACGTCAGTGTAGGAAGGAAATAGGTGTTCATGAATGTGTAAGATAGGATAAAGGAGGGAAATTATCTTTTCTCTACTGTAAATAAAAAGAGACTTATCAAGAATCGGTAGAATTTGATGTCTTAAGCTTCGAGGTTGCATTTGACAGAAATTGGAACTCATTGTCATTTGATTTAAAAGAAAGGGATCATAAAATCTTCCACATGGTCATAGCAGGAGTTATGTGGTTATCTAGAGAAAAACGTATCATGACAGTCCAAAGGACCGTCTTGGACTATTTCCCCTTTTATCTAGTTTTCATTGCCATATTCTTCTCTTTTCCTCCATTTATCACATTGCTGAAAATTGAATCAGAGATTTATTTATTTAAGATATAACAGATGTCTGATACATCAAACGTAGTAATTGGACCAAATATGAAACTAAAGAAAAGCTAAAGAAATAATGTGTATGCTATCTATAAATAAATGTCAAAGATTATGAATAGATAAGATCCTCTTGGGTTTTCTCTGTTCCAACATGGGCTACAACTTAAAGAAAAAATCTGTCAATAAAAAAATTATTTGTTTTCACAATCACTGTTTTATTTAAAAAATAAAATGGAAATGGAATATATTTTAATATATGGTATTTTGAGCAACTGCAATTTAAAATATAGCTTGTTTCTCAGCCATTGGGAGAATAACATTTAATTTTGTGTGTTTTACATTGATGCAGATTCTGTTCTTTCTGTCTGTAGATAAAATGGGCCTAGTAGTGCATTTTTCCCGAAATATATAGTAATTAACACATTTCATTAAAATAAGATAAAATATTCATGCATGTCCCATAGCACAATTGTAATTTGTCTTAAATTATCACTATATATAATATAAAATAATTTATTAGAGATTTTAATTATATAAAAACCATAATGCTTATATTAAAATTAGAAAAATTAAGAAAATATCATGATCTCAATACGAAGCTAAGTTCCCAGAGACATTAAATAAATTAAGAAAGACATGATGTCATTATGTTTTCAAAATATTGTATGGAAAGAATCATTAGGTTTGAATTCTTAGTTTTATTTTGGTCACTATCAAAAACCTACATTTATGGATGATGATAATATTATTAAAAAAGAAAATTATAACAACTTAATCTTTTGCTTTTGAGATGATTCAAACAAAAGTAAGAATTCAAACCAAGTGATTCTGTATAACATTTTGAAAACACAAGGACATCATGACTTTCTTGATTTATTTAATGATCCTGGGACTTTAATTCTAGTAAACTTCCAGTTTCAAAAACAAAATTATAAAGCATATGTAAAAGAGACAATGATGCAAAATTGCACAATTACCTGTCTTAATTTTTAAAACTCAGAAATTTTAGTTTGATTCACATAATCATTTTTTTCTCAAGAACATTTATATGAATGAGACTTGATTTGAAAAGTAATTTGTGACCTGAGATATATAAAACTGTATGTTTTGATGTGACAAGTTTTAAACTGTATAGTAAAAGCCAACTGAGAGCCTTCACTCATCCAGTCATCAACAAATAAAATTGAAAAAAAATTCTTTAACTGAATTATTATTTAACCTTTTATTATGGGAAATGCATTATTTAATGTTTTCCAAAATATAATGAGACATCAAATTGAAAGTACATACTACAAGTCAATCTAAAATCATGACAGTTAATTGGTAAATGTGGCCAATCCCTTCAACATTCATAGTGGAGATGAATAAATTAAAATAAATTTAAAAGGCATCAAAATGGAAGATAACAAAAATTGTTAATTGCATTTGTCTACTTTTAAAAATAAATTTTACATTGAATTTTATATGTGAACTATTTTCTAGTACTTTTTTTTTTTTTTTTTTTGTAGAGATGGGGTCTCAAATTCAAGTGTTCCTCCTGTCTCAGCCTCCAAAAAGTGCTACAACACCTGGCTTCTAGTCTTTCTATTTATGAGTTGGAGATATAATAGCACTTAGGGTGAGTGGTGGAAACTTTTGCAGTTTTTCCTGTAACCATCTGACTCAGCATCAGCTGAAAATACCCTTGTATTATTTTAACATTTTCCTTTCCCCTACTAAATAATGTGTCACTCTGGCTATGCCCTGAGCTGCTGACTCAGTTCTGTCTAAGATGATGCCTAGGGATCTTAAGCAATGATTGAAAATGCAGGAAGTTTTCCCTTAGAAAAGCCATGGTTGGCCGGTTGCGGTGGCTCACACCTGTTACCACAGCACTTTGGAAGGCCGAGGCCGGCAGATCATGAGGTCATGAGATCGACACTATCCTAACACGGTGAAACCCTGTCTCTCCTAAAAATACAAAAAATTAGCCGGGCGCCGTGGCAGGTACCTGTAATCTCAGCTACTCGGAAGGCTGAGGCAGGAGAATTGCTTGAACCTGGAAGGCGGAGGTTGCAGTGAGCCAAGATCGCACCACTGCACTCCAGCCTGGGTGACAGAGTGAGGTTCCATGGCAAAATAAAAAAGAAAAAGAAAAAGAAAAGCCCGGGTTTTGGTAACTAAATGCACAGACTATTGATCCACAACTTTTAGCCAGTTTACTTTAAATAAAGGGAGCTTCTAGGCCTTTTTACCTTTTATATTTTTTAGCCACAGCAAAGTGTTTTATTGTTTTATCTGTTTTACGTTCTACTGAACTTACTTTTAATTATTATATTTCTTTTAGCTCTTTAATACTTAATTTCAATTTTTTCAAATGCAGAAAAATACTCTTATGAATTCCCTGAGTAACTTGCATTTTTAATGAGGAAGACAGACAGCCTTTTGCTTCTAATTAGTTCTGTAAAATCCTTTTAATGCTTTGAAACAGATACCCTTTTGGGGTCTCAAATGACACCTTTGCCCTAAAACACAGTCTTATGGAGGAAATGGATGGCATAGACCTTAAATCACTGCTCCTGGCAGTCACTGAGACTTTTGGCTAAGGATTTCTTCCCACAGGAGCAATAAGCACCAACTCTTAGACAGCTTAGGATAAAAACTAGATTATTGTTGCTTTCTAATTTCTAAGCCCATTCAGTTCTTGGTAAATGAGTTCACAAATTTAAGATAATTTTCTGACAGTGGCAAAGCCTTCCATTTAGCCCGTAGCATGGGTTAAAAATAAAGTCAGAAGTCATAATTCCTTTGTAGATATATATCTAAAAATAACCACTCCATAAAACGTTTTATAAGCTACAAATATTCCAATGTAATTTCTATTTTATTTTGAAATTTTTATTATTAATTTTTTTTTTTTTTTTTTTTTTTTTTTTTTTGAGACAGAGTCTCACTCTGTTGCCCAGGCTGGAGTGCAGTGGCCGGATCTCGGCTCACTGCAAGCTGCGCCTCCCGGGTTTATGCCATTCTCCTGCCTCAGCCTCCCCAGTAGCTGGGACTACAGGAGCCCGCCACCTCGCCCGGCTAGTTTTTTTGCATTTTTTAGGAGAGACGGGATTTCACTGTGTTAGCCAGGATGGTCTCGATCTCCTGACCTCGTGATCCGCCCGTCTCAGCCTCCCAAAGTGCTGGGATTACAGGCTTGAGCCACCGCACCGGGCCTTATTAATTATTTTTCTTATATTTTTTCTTTCTTGAAGCCATATCAAATTAATTTTTCCCTGGCCAAATATTTAATAAATCTACTGACTTAAAATGTCACCTTTTTCAAATATTACTTTTCATACAAACATGATACCTTGCATACTGTTTCATTTTCACTTTTGTGTTTTCTGGTACCAAGGCCAGAAATTTTTGAGTTTTATGAATTTCTAATATATATTCTACCTGATAAACTTAGATGCCTTTTTTTTTTAAGTGAAATATATCCCATTGAAACTTGGGTTTGCTTCAATTATGTAGGTCAATTTGAAAATAGCTTCTATCTTTATAGAATTATTTTATTTGTTCTGAAATATGTGTCTCTGCCTATTAACTTCTTGAATGTCCTTTAATGAAATTTTTGCAAATGTCTCTTTCTTAGTCTGTCTGTCTCAAATGCTTCTCATTATGTTTGTTCAAAATATTATGTTCTTTTGTTTCTGTTATGAATTATATCATTTTTGGCCATTATATTTCTAAAAGACTCTTTGTTGTATTAAAGAATTTGCTACTTACTCTGTTTTCTATTGCTTACAACAAAATACCTGAAACCAAGTAATTTATGAAGAAAACGAATTTCTTTTTTACAGTTTTAGAGGCCGAGTACTCCAAAGTTAAGGGGCTACACCTGATGAGAGCCTTCTTTCTGGTGGGGAATTTCAGCAGAGTTCCGAAGCTGCCTAGAGTATCCCATGATGAGGGGGCTGTTTGTTAGCTCAAGTCTCTCTGCCTCTTATAAAGTCAGCAGTCCCATTCTCATGATAACCCATTAATCCATGAGTGGATTAATCCATTCATGAGAGCAGAGCCATCAGGACCCAATCACTTCTTAAAGGTTCCACCTTTCAATACTGACACATTGGGGATTACGTTTCAAAATGAGTTTTGGAGTGGACAAACATTCAAATCATAGCATCACCCCCATTCAGAGTTCTTTAATTCTACCAATTTTTCTAAGTCCTTGCTTTTTTTCTCTTGCAAATAATTATATATGCAAATAATGTGGGCTCTTTTGCTTTTCCCTTATCTATAATTTATTTTGTTATTTGTATAATGTGACAACTACTTTTACAATTAGTTGCATAGTGTTGCAACTAATAAAGTATTTTATACGTTGCACTTCTGAAACAAATCTAAGTAAGTCACAGTGGTGTGGACTTCTACCATGTTGTTTCCAGGCTGCAATTCAGAATTGTGCAAATTTGAGCAACCTATGGAAACACATCATGTGCAGGCTTGTGTCTGCCTCCAGCAGGACTCTCCTAAGTACTGAGCTGCAAAGAAATATATACTGTATTGTATCTTTTTGTATTTTTCTAAAAGACTACTGAATCATTTAAAGAATTTTGTGATTAAAAAGGTCTAACAAAAAGGTTAGTTTCCTGGCTGATTTTTGTCTCTGTAAAAATAGGCAAAGTAGAAAAGAAAGGTAGAGGGTATAAAATGCAGCAATGTCTTCCTAGGAAAGAGAGCGAAAAGTATTTCTCACTTAAGCTAAGGATATCCACATGGATAACTGCTAACCGGAGCTCAGAGTACACACTTGGAATAGAAGAGGTTGGAAAGCTGGGAAGAATGGATGGCATGGTCCTAGAAAGGGCTGGAAGTGGAACACAACAGCCACCAGGAAGCCAAACACCTGGATAAAGTATTACAAGTAGAGACCTCAGTTACCCTGACACTTCTACAACCAGGAGAGAACTTTAAAACATGAGAAGTTGTGTGTATTGTCTGATTTTTACTTGCCTTCTGAAAATGTAAGATTTTATTTATTATTCTGTGTTATTAATTAAACAACATTCTATGAAATAAATCTCAAGAATTTCTGCAAGCAGGAGTGTTGGCTGTCTAGTACAATTTGGTTTACTGAACTTTATTGTCAATGTGTCAAGTAAAGTTTAATTCTTTCATTTAAAAAAAGATAGACAAGATGATGAGTAGGGAGCTGTTCTCACTTTGACTTGAGCTACCTCACAATATTAGAACGACACTTTACATAAGCGTCTAAATATTATATCCTATTTTTGTACTGGGAACATCACCTGATAACATTTTGTCAGTTAAATCTCCTGATCAATGTGTCTCTTTGGTCAGTTTGACAGTGAATTTTGTCTTACCTGTGAAGTTAAACCCATGATAAGCACCGCCAGCATCTCTGTCATCTTATACTGTTTTCTTCTTTGTATATTCAGCTCTATGTAAGTTTTCTCAGGAAGTTTGATCCTTACTCTCAGTTAATCTCCAACTCACTAGTAATAAAACCTTATCATGAGACATTCAATCATTCACCTACTCTTTCATGCATTACAAAAATATCCGTTTACCATATACTATGTCTCAGGCATTGTACAAAGTAGTTTGTTTTAAGCCACTAAATTCAAGGTCTGCAAAATGCTAAGATAATATTTTTCTTTAGTGGTGTTATTGTGCAGCCCAAGCATTTCAGTAATGTCCTAGTCTTGACCAAATTCACCTGCATACAACTTATACTCCATATGTACACCAAAAATCCTAGTCTGTCAGGACTGCATATCCACTGAAACTAAAACAATATGGGAATCTATTCAGCTTTACACAACAGGGACAACAGAGTGTCATAAGGAAGCCAGACCCCAGATCAATCCTGTTAAGCCTTCTCTGTGAACATCTGTATTATCTATTATTTAAAATGAAAATGCTCACTAACTGCCTACTGTGCTCAGGCAAGCCTCATATAGCAGAGAAGTGGGCCTAGTAGAATATAATAATGGATGGCGGCAAATTGGAAAATGCACACCCACTTTAAAGGGAACAGCAAGCTACCTAACCACAAATTGTTGTCTTGCAGGATTATGGAACCAGCGTGGTCAGATTTGTTTTTGAAACCCAAAATTTAACTTCTAATGTCTCAATTTTTAAGGTGCAGGGGTAAGTCAATACATCTACAAATTAAATAAAGTATATATACTTACAGTAATTCTATTTTTTACATAAAAAGAACTTTCATTTCAATAGCTGACTAAACTAAATTAAAAATTGATCGGCAAGCCTGTTATCTTTACTATCAAATAACACAAAATAGAAAAACTTATGTCAATATTTTAAGCTAATTTGGATAAGTAAGAACATTTTAAAAACAATAAGATAAGTCAGTGACTAATTTCTCTGTCTACATAAAATGAACACAGAACTTCTATATGTCAGAAAATCATAAAAGAATTAAAAGGTAGACTTCAAGGCAGCAATAATATTTCCCAGTAATATCTGAGTCTCATACACCATCAGTGAGACTACTGATTGCCTCCACCTTTCTAAGAAACAATTTGACAATTTATATCAAGAAGGATAAAAATAATATAAGCTTTGACCTAGTGAACCAATTTCTAAAAATTTATACTAAGGAGATTGTTTGAAATAGTTTCATGTATGATTAACATTTTATTTACATGGGTGATTATTCTAGAATATTGATCACATCACATAAACTATTTCTCATGTTATTTATTACATCAAATATTGGAAATAGGCTAATGTCCAGCATTAAAAAGGATAAATAATCATAACCAATTCAATAGAAATTATTTTATACTCTTCATAACACGATGGTTTTAAATAATTTTTAAGATATAAGGCAAATATGATATTTGACTTAGCTTTTTAAAATATCATATAGGCCGGGCGCGGTGGCTCAAGCCTGTAATCCCAGCACTTTGGGAGGCCGAGACGGGCGGATCACGAGGTCAGGAGATCGAGACCATCCTGGCTAACACGGTGAAACCCTGTCTCTACTAAAAATACAAAAACTAGCCGGGCGAGGTGGCGGGCGCCTGTAGTCCCAGCTACTCGGGAGGCTGAGACAGGAGAATGGCGTAAACCCAGGAGGCCGAGCTTGCAGTGAGCTGAGATCTGGCCACTGCACTCTGGTTCGGACGACAGAGCGAGACTCCGCCGCAAAAATAAATAAATAAATAAAATAAAATATCATATAAAATCACCTATAATCTACCACTGGTTTTTAATGACTGCTTGCAGATTAGAATATACCTTTTGGAAATGTTGCTGAATGCCTCTGAGAATAGCACATGAATATGTATATCTTACCATTTTGTTTTTCCCTCCCTTCTCACCTTCATCCTCTTCTCTCTTTCTCATTATGCACTAAGCAATGTATCATAGATATATTCATGGTTCATTACATTTTTTAGTGTAATTTTAGATGAGTATGCAACATTCCTTTGTATAACAAGTACAAACATAAGCATCTAATCCCTTTTTTATTGTTTTTTAGGTCATCTGCAGTTTTTTATTGTTATTGATGATGATCTTCCTGTCATAGACAATGCTGTAATGAACAGACTAGTAAGTATAACTGTATAAACTCCAGCAACTATTTTCTGTAATGTTTCCTAGTTGAGAGGTTACTGGGCAAAAAGCAGACACATATAAAATTCTAATCGATATTCTTAGATTTTCTGTAAAGTTAGTACCAAGTTAAATTTCTACAAGTAGTGTACCACAGCATATGTTTTTCCCAGTACTAAATATAAGCAAAGTTTTTTGAATTACGCAACCCTGATAGTCAAAAAAATCTCGTTATTGTAACTGTGTTATCTTGACTACTAGTGAGGTTAAACACCTTCTGTTTTTTTATTTTGCTTTTTGACAATAACTTTCATCTTAATGAATTATCTTTTGTTTGTTTATTTATTTATTTATTTATTTACTTACTTAATTTTCTTAGACAGGGTTTCACTCTGTCTCCCAGGCTGGAGTGCAGCAGTGCCATCATGGCTCACTGCAGCCTCAACCTTCTAGACTCCAGTGATTTTCCCACCTCAGCGTCCCGAGTAGCTGGGAGTACTGGCATGCACCAACATGCCTGGCTAATGTTTGTGTTTTTCTTTTTAAGAGAAGAGGTTTCACCATGTTTCCCAGGCTCATCGTGAACTCCTGGGCTCAAGCTCTCTGCCCACCCTGGCCTCCCAAAGTGCTGGGATTACAAGCATGAGCCATTGTGTCCAAGCTGAATTATCTATTTATATTCTATGCCCATTTTTATTATAATATTTGTCTTTAACATAATTTCACAGAAAGTTTTAGTCAAAATTAGGGAAGATTATTGTGAAAGATTATTTCTAAGGAATATCATAATGAGTATTTTAACATTGAATTTTAAATTTTTTTCATTTAAAATTTTATACATGTATCATTTTTATGCTATAAAATTATATAACCATTTTACTTAAAAGGCAATAAAGGATATGATGATCAGCATGTAAGTCATAAAACAATATAAAGGTTTCATATGATAGAAACCCATTTTTATTCATATTAACCTCCTGTAATTCAAGGCTCATTTTTTTTTTACCAGTTATTTGACTCCAGCATCACTCATACAGCATTTCTGTATGTCTTGATAAGTCCACAGGTTTTCTACATTTTTTGAGCTAAATCGTGATGAAGCAGATGATAATCTGAGGCTTGCCTGCTATATTGTGAAAATCTGTCTGTGCTTGTAATAAAGGCTTCATCTCCACAACACCTAAAGTATGTGTCAAGGGTGGATAAATGAAACTCTTTTTTTAAATGGAAAATACCATATTACACGAATTATTTGTGTGAATTACTCATTTCTTCTTTTAATATAAAGTATACATTAAGGCTTCTAGAAAAAGACTTTTGTTTGTTTTCAAAGGTAAAGAAAAGCAATACACTTTTGAAATTAATAGACAAGAGAAAAAATAACGTATCTCAAGTAGAATTGGGCTAGTATAGTGCTGATTATCTCTCTGTTGTATGGTTTACATTATGTGTGTTTGTTTAGAAACATCATTTTACTAATCTTTGGGATATTGTAGCCAAGGTAGTCTGCAGAGTTTTGGTGTTCAATTTATCTTATCTTTAATATGGATTTGTGGGCTCTTAGGGCCATCAGCTATACTATGAAAAGGTCCTCTTTTGTTGCTCCTTTGTCATTTACTTCTTGTTTCCAATCCATCAGCACATTTTTTATTAAGTTCTTATTTTGTTAAAGGCAAGACTCTAAGCGAAAGGCAACGAATTATAGGAATTACAACCTGCCCTTTAAAAGCTCGTGATCCTCCCGCCTCGGCCTCCCAAAGTGCTGTGATTACAAGCGTGAGCCACCGTGCCCGGCCGATGGTATTTTTAAAGGCAAGTTGAAAAAAGCCCCAATTCAATGCTTCAAATCAAGGAGCATGCCTATCTCTGAGCCAACCTCTGTTCATGGGAAAACAGAATGCACTAAATGGCTAAAGCCTGAGTCAAATATATACCCCTGAAATAGGGAATTTAACCAGCTCCACCAAAACAAGCAAACTGAAAGTGGGGTTTGCCACTCCTGAAAGGAAAATAAAAAAACAAAATGATTTGTAGATGATCCACAAGCAGTAAGCTTGATGTTATGAAGCAAGAAAATATTCGCCGGGCACGGTGGCTCAAGCCTGTAATCCCAGCACTTTGGGAGGCCGAGACGGGCGGATCACGAGGTCAGGAGATCGAGACCATCCTGGCTAACACGGTGAAACCCCGTCTCTACCAAAAAAATACAAAAAACCTAGCCGGGCGAGGTGGTGGGCGCCTATAGTCCCAGCTACGTGGGAGGCTGAGGCAGGAGAATGGCGTGAACCCGGGAGGCGGAGCTTGCAGTGAGCTGAGATCTGGCCACTGCACCCCAGCCTGGGCGACAGAGCAAGACTCCGTCTCAAAAAAAAAAAAAAAAAAAAAGAAAATATCAATTAGGTGATTGTGTGGATTCATCTTTGACACTTAGAGTTCACATACTTGTATGTTTTGTATGAACATATGAATAGAATGTTAACAAGGTAGCCAACATATCTAAATGTTGTTTAAAGAAGAGAATTTCAATGTTAGGTGGAGTGTTGGGGAATAAGCACACAGGTAAAATGTTAAAAAAAAATCAGTAGGCAAATTTAACAGTAAATATCAACACTTTTATAACTGCTTCACCATTTTACCCACAGTCAGATCTTGAAATTCATCATAATGGAAAAATTGGTCAAGCAAAAATGAATATATATGTTTATTGCATATGCTTAATATCAACATGGGAAAACCACTAAATGATGAATAATAAATCATTAATTGAATAACCCATATAGTGAAATACTTTGGAAGCATTGAATATCATAATTAGTTTTTTGTTTGTTTGTTTTGAGACAGAGTCTCGCTCTGTCACTTGGGCTCAAGTGGAGTGGCACGATCTTGGCTCACTGCAACCTCTGCCTCCCAGGTTCAAGCGATTCTCCTGCCTCAGTCTCCAGAGTAGCTGGAATTACAGGCATGCACCACCATGCCTGGGTTATTTTTGTGTTTTTTTAGTAGAGATGGGGTTTCAACATGTTGGCCATGCTGGTCTTGAACTCCTGTCCTCAGGAGATCTGACCACTCAGCACCAAAAGTGCTGGAATTACAGGTGAATATTATAATGAGTTTTTATAAAATAAACTATTGCACAAAAAAGTTTAAAAAATAGTGTGCGTAATATGACCATATTTACATATATGAATTCTTAGAGAAGGTTTGGAAGGTTTTTTACTAAGATATTTTAAAATTGATTATGTCTATATTGTGGGGCTAGAGGCAATTTTTGTTTTTGCTTAGTTGTGTTTTCTATTTTGTGAAATAAAAAATGTAATTTTAAAATTTATAATAATAGAGAGAAAGGAAAATTTCTTTATTTTCTATTTCAAAGTAAAAGACAATTTCAGTGACATTAAAAATAAATGATTGTTAGCATAGTTTGAGTATTTTAGCTTTATTTCTTTAAAATATATGCAGAATATGGCATATCAGTTAGCAAAAGAAAAACAAGTGACCTGTGTGTGTAGCCTTATGTGTGTGTGTGAATACACATATATTTACACGTACATTGTACAACTCTCACTTTGCTTTTATTTTTTTCCAGATTTTATATTATAGTTAGTTTTAACTAAATGCCAGCTTTTTTCCCTATTACCAAGCCACTGAATTACATAAAATGTATAAAATGGAACATTGCTATTGTACGTCTGGAACATACATGAGTCAAAGAACCATGCAGTTCCGAGTAAGAAAAGAATTACAGTTTTAACCTCAAAAGACCCTTGATCACACATCACTCATTTTGAAATATAACACTTGAAGAAAGCGAAATAAGACTTTGAAAGTTTTATTGGAAGATATTGCCAATATCTTGCAGAATAAAATCTACTATGTTTCTAAATATTTATAATAACTGACAGAAAAAAATAAATACAACTATCTAAATCCAAATAACTTTTGATTTAAAAGGATAATATAACTTAAAGAGGTGCATGAGGGAATCACAGAATGTCAAATCTGGAATGTCTTAGAGATCATCTAGTTTTAATCTTATATTTTATAAATATGACCAGCTGGAAACCATGATGCAAAATGACTCACCTGAAGTCCTGCAGCTCAGTGAGGGAAAATTCAAGACCAGACTGCCTGACTCACAGTCCTTTGCTTTTGTTGTTAAGCTACACTGCTAAAGCAACCACAAATGAGCTCAGTACTCCTTGGATTTTCCTCCCTGTGGGTCTGGAGAAACAATGATTTGGCTTGTGCTGTCAAATAACAGATATAGCCTTTGAGTCAAGTAAACTACTTATCTCATAGTCTATTTACTGTGTAACTTTGGACACATTAGTTAAGCTCTCTGAGCCTCACTTTTCTCATGTTTTAAATGTTTAAATACTATCTTCATAAAAGTATTGTGAAACCTTTATATTTTGGAGATTACATGTATGAAGAACCTAGTATATACCAGGTTTTAAGTAGATTGGCCTATTTCCAGCGTTCCCAGACTATCTTGCACAGGACTAAAACTGATCAACCTGTCAACTTCTTAAGAATACTGATAAGGTAATTACCTTCAGTATTCTTTTTCAGATGGCCCTTAAATTTTGCCTAGGATACAAGATACTGATTCTTAATTCTCCATTTACTGTATTTAGTCATCTCTTTTATTTAAGAAAATCTGACTTTTTATTACAATGGAAAAGGAGATTTCACATTGGTCAATTTGAAAATGAGATAACATAGACATTCTGTCAACCACATTTTGTCTAAATTTCCAGAGTGTGCATTTCATCTTTTTCATTCTAGAAGACAATGTATGTGAGCATTTCTTTTATTAGGCTTCATAATCTCTCTCTCTCTCTCTCTCTTTTTTTTTTTTTTTTTTTTTTTTTTTTGAGACAGAAACTTGTTTTGTCACCCAGGCTAGAGTGTGGTAGTGCAATCTCGGCTCTCCACGACATCTGCCTCCCTGGTTCAAGTGATTCTGTTGCCTCAAACTCCAAAGTAACTAAGACTACAGGCACTCATCACCATGCCTGGCTAATGTTTGCATTTTTAGTATAGATAAGGTTTCATCATGTGGGTCAGACTGGTCTCGAACTCCTGACCTCAAGTAATCTGCCCACCTCAGCCTCCAAAGTGCTGGGATTACAGGTGTGAGCCACCATGCCTGCCCAGGTTTCCTAATCATTTAAATAAGCTTAATTTCTATTTGCTTCAAGATGGGTTATCTACAATGTATGTTTCACTGTCTTTATTTAAAAATACACATCTTTATTAAAACTACATGTAGTTAAAACTACACTTACAGAGGTGATTAATCGTTATTAATTAATATCTGGGGAGACTTATTGATACTATTTCTTTACATTAAGCTATTTTAAGATCTCATTTTGAGCAGTAAAAGTTTAATATATAACTGAGGTAGTATCTCTCAGGCTCTAACCACCACTTCAGGGATGTATATCCCATTAGAATCAAGGAAATGGAATACAACCTCAGAGAGACCTTCAAAGTATCATGCTGAAAGCAAAAGGCATTTTCAACAGTCCAAGAAATCATTATGAGGTTCCATCATCAGGGTTTGCAAAAACCACCAGAATAACCCCTTAGCACCGAGAGTACCATTTTGGCATAGAAAGGAAAGTACTTAATGGGATGAAAAAAGCTGTGGGTTCCATTGTGAATAGATCATTCTAGGAAGTGCTTAGATGGGAAATACTGAGTAGAAGTTACCAGGAAACAGATTTCAGCTTGTAAAATGAAGAACACTTAAATATTCAGAACTTTCTAAAGCTGCCAAGGAAATGGTGAATTTTTTGGCACAAATCTCTTCATGAAAAGATTGGTATATTTAAACGTGCTCCATCATTTCCCTAAAATATGAAAAATTATCTTAATTTATTTTAAGGAAAAATAACAAAATACAGTATTAAAAGTGACTCTTAGATTACAATAACTTTGAAATCTTCTTTACTATGATATTAAAAGTAATTTGCAACGTTAAAATATAATACTGTTTAACATGTATTTTTAAAATTCAGCTATTGGTTTAGTACTTGAAAGTAGCTTTAAGTTTGACTGTGCAATGATCTTTAAAACCATGATTTTTATAGACATTAACCTGATATTGTGTTAAAATTAAAATAACCATTATATTTTAAAATTAAATCAAAGCAATTATAATATTTTAACTAATTTCTTAGGTTTGTTAATTTCTCAGTTTTAGCTAATTAGATTAGCTTTAACTAATTTCTTAAATTAGTGGCAAACCCAATAAATCCAATGCAAGTCTTTATGTTTATCTTTTTGTGTTGAACACATATATGCATGCACTTGTATTTTGCAGTTGGATATTGAATAAATATAAGAAATTCTCCATAGATCTGACTGGATTTAGAGAAGGAAAATGTAGTAAAACAGAATTGTGATGCATACTTATTTAATTAACTGTATTATTTCTAGAAAAATTCTGTGAATTAAAATAATTATTTAAAAATAGTAAAATATTAAAAACAATAATAATTAAATGATACTTATTTGTTAAAATCTTTGCATATATTACTTATAAAACATATTTCTTATTTCTTATTATTACATGAAGAGGTGCGAAGTCAGGAGTGGATTTTGAAAGGAAATTCAGGACACATAACTTCCCTGTAACATAACATACTGAGAGCTTAGATCAAGTTGTAGTTCTTGAAATATTTAAACCTGGATGATTAATATAAGTTCTCTGGGGTTCAGTGTCCTCATTTTTAAAACAAGTATGTTCAGCCTTCAAATGGTATTATAAGCTAACAACAAACATAAAAACAAACCAAAGCAAAACAACTGAAAATCTTACAATAAACAAAAAAGTCTATTATGTTTATTATATCAAATCAATATATACTATATGTGTCACAACAAAACAACAACAAAAGGCTCCTATATTTATTATGTCAATTCAATTCATCCTGTGTGTTTGGTGTCTTGGTGCTGAGGATACAGTGATTTTAAAAAGATAACAAAAATGAATGACAACAAAACAGCCAGCTTCCTGACCTCATACAGCTTTCCTTCATTGGGTTCCCTGACTTAACTTTGTAGTGACTTTTTCCAAAAGATAAATAACTGGATACCAATGTTTTAACTAACACATGCAATCTCTGTCCTTGAGAAACATTTTAGTTGGAAATGTGTGCATTAAATCAATTGTTTAACTTGACCTAAATATGTATTCAAATCATATGAATTCATGGCCTTTATGCTCAGAAAAGGTATTTTCACACCTGGTAATATATAGTTATGTATTGTAGTAAAAATTTTTAATAATGTTCAACAATGAATAAGACCTTCCTGGGTTCATGACTCTGTGATGTGACCTTGCTGATACAGTCATAATGGAGTGAATTCTATTTCTTCACCTTCTTGTACCCGGGATGATCTGGATTTCTTCCTTTAGTGAATAGAATGTGACAGAAGTGATGTTGTGTGAGTTCTGGAGTTTTGCATAAGAAGCCTTGAAGCTTCTCCTCTCTACATCTTCGAACCTTGAGGCTACCATGTTGAAATGAAGTTCAATCAAGCCTATGTGAGGTTGACAGAAAAATAAAAATTCCCCAGCCGAGAAGTTGTACGAATTTCTAGGCACATGGGTCATCCAGCCCAGGCCCCTTTCAGCTGAGTGCAGTCCCATGGTGAGCCTAGGCAAAACCAAAAGAGGAGTTACTCAAGCAACCCACAGATTTGGTTGAAATAGTAAATTATCATTGACTAAGGCACCAAAACGTTGAGTAGTGAGTTCTATCGCATTAGATGACTGATTTTCCTTATGTTACTAGATCATTTCCTTATTTTACTAGATCATATAATAGGGCACAAGAAGTTGCAGTTGTAGAAAATCAATCCAGAATTTATTGATTTTTAGAATGACACCATAAACGTGTAACTCTACTGAGATGTACAATAGCAAAAGTGAAAAAGAGGCTATCCATCAGCAAAATGGAATGAGAACAGTTTTATGACTTGTTGAAAGTATATATTTAGTTGTTATACTTGAATGAATAAAACATATAATGAGGTATTCCATTTTTACACAATTATGCAGGATGTCTACAAAAAAAGTAAATTTGAAGAGTGAAGGCAATTATCCTTTTAAAACAGATAGTTCAAAACCTCCTTAACTAAGGAAAGAGAAGAGGCTTAGAATGAGGCAAGATTTCGGTCACAGCATATCGGATTAATGCTCTAATTCTTTGACAACTGCACGGTAATGACTTAGGTTAAAGCAGAGGACTCCATACTAATACAATTTATAACCGCCCTTTTAGAAGATTTTAGGTCCTTAGATGATTAAATACAAGAAATGTGAATTCCTACTTATTGTTTTCCATACATTATGGGAAACTATTAATATTTAATCAATGTTTTACAGGTACATTGACTCCTACAATTTACTTCTTTCTAAAGCAAGTGTTCTCTTCTCATGGATATTAACAGAACATGATAGAATGACTTTCACTTTCAATTTTCTAAACATTTTGAAGGCTGCTCTATGGAAGCACCCATTAAACTCTGAATATTTCTAAGGTCCAGATGCAATCTCATTTGTCACTGTGTTCCTTGGGGCCAACATTTTGCAGTTCTACAGAAGAAGGTAATTTTTCAATAAACCTTGTCCTGTTGAATGAATAATTATAAGACAGTAGTAAATCTGAATATTTATATTCAGATTCTTAGTAGCTATATGATTCGGGACTAACATGATCTGTCCTCTCCTATGTCTTTTCCATAGCATAACAAGAAAAATGTTGACACCCACAGTTTGCCTAGGCAAAGTTGAATGTATTACATAATTGCCTTTATACAAAAATCATTGAAGAAAAAATCATTTTCAAAGTACATGTGCTCATTATGTTTATCAAAATTCTGAGATACAATTATGTTATTAAAGGAGAATCAGTAGAAAAATGGTAGAAAATTGTGTCTAAAGTATAAACACTTACATTGCAGTGGAAAAATCTTTGCAAAAAGTCTGAAACGGATTAAAGGGAAGCCAGATATTTTTCCACTACTGTGGCAGTTTCCATGGCCATGCTCACTGTCTCAGGATTACTGAGCTGTTATTGCTCCTTTGCATGGTCCATGTACCTAACTCCTTTGTCTTCAGCATGAGAGAACAGAGTGGTGTACTGAACAGAGAGAAAGAAAAACTTTACAGTACCCATTAACTTCCACTGTTCTTTGACTTTGAAATGATTTCTCCAATGGATAAGTTTTAAAATTTTTTTTTCAGAGTGTACTGATTTTCAAAGTTACTTTGTGGTTTCCTCGTAGAAAATTCACTTAGTACTAATAGCATGCTTAAACTGTGCCTCTGATATTATAGAAACAGACCATTTTTTCCAGAAATAAAGACAGAAATATTTTTGTTTTAGAATAGGCTCTCTTTTTTTCCCATGTGTTTATTTTTGGCTAGAGGCCTACCACCTTTTACATTTTAATTATTTAAAATAAAGTAGCCTGTAAGATGAAAAACTAAGAATAAATAAACAAAAAGAATAACAGTAGTGAAAATGAAAATTACTAAATATAATTGATAATTGTAATGAAATATATAAAAATTATCTTCAAATATTTGGACATAGGATAGGTGAAATATACATTCAAAATGTCTTCAAGGCCGGGCGTGGTGGCTCATGCCTGTAATCCCAGCACTTTCAGAGGCCAAGGCGGACAGATCACCTGAGGTCAGGAGTTCGAAAACAGCCTGACCAACATGGTGAAAACCCATCTTTACTAAAAATACAAAAATATTAGCTAGGTGTGGTGGCATGTGCCTATAATCCCAGCTACTCAGGAGACTGAGGCAGGAGAATCGCTTGAACCCAGGAGGCGAAGGTTGCAGTGAGCCGAGATCACACCATTGCAGTCCAGCTTGGCAATGAAGAGCAAAACTCTGTCTCAAAAAGAAAAAAAAAAAGCCTTCAATTATTGTATAGACTTTATCAGTTTATATTATTGCCATATATCTAAAATATTTACCTTATTAAATATTTTAGTAAAATAAAAATATATAGCAGTCAAATGGTAGATATGATTGAGTCTGCTGTTATGTGATTAATTTTGGTTTTTGTTAGATATAGCATTTTTACATAGGAAATCTCAGCACTGGGTAATGAAATACATAAGGCAAAGCATTTCATATATATGTGAACTATATATCCTCACAAGGCATTTTGAATTGCCATTTTCTGGTGTAATGCTTTCTAAGATTCCTTAGTATCATGCTATACCTGATCACACAGCATGTACTCCTTAATCAACCTGACTGTGGAAGAAATACAGAGGTATAATTACGGTTGTTCCTTCTACTTCTTTTCCTGGGTAATTCCTTCTTACAGTAATTAGATGGACTGCGCAAGGTATGTTTACTTGTGGAGGGGGAACTTGATAGGGGGAACCAAAGCTCAATCCAGGTAATAAAACTGTCTGTACTGGGGACAACATTCTTACACTGAAAACTTCCAGAAAAAGAAAAAGTTCCTTGTACTGTACTTGCAACTCTTCTATAAGTTTGAGATTGTTTCAAAATGAAGAAATAATTTTGCAAAGAAATTTATGCTTTCTTAATGAGTAAAATAAAAACCAATCAAATTTTAAAATTTCAAGTTATTACCTAGATTGTAGATTGAGTACGCCCAATAAAACTTCTCATCAAAGTGATTTTTTTCAGTCTGTTGTAAATTCTTATTTAGATACTGTGAAGATGACAGAAATCATTATTGATTGTGGATTTTTCTATATCCTTGTGTAGTAAGATTGGTACACAGTTCAAATAAATACTGACCTACTGAACACCATAAACTAGTAACTTTCAATATGTAAAACACAACTCAGAAGTCTAGTTAGGGCATAATCATTTGGGGAAATGTTCTAATTATAACCTTTGGCTTAGACGTTTATTTCTTTTAGTCTTATTTTTTCTAACAGTCACTTTGTGTTTTGTATGCAGAAATGAAACTGTTAGAATGATTAAAGACTTAAGAGATGGCTTAAAGTAGATCATTGTACTATGAAATGATGGTCTTCAGTGAAATGAATTACAAAAATGAGCATGTAGCATGGATAATCTTCTCTCGACTTTGAAGTATTATAGGAACAAAAGCATCATACTTGTATATCAGTATTTACTTGAGAAGATGTCATCCTCACAAGTAAACTCGACTCTATAATCTTTCTAAAAATGAGGCAGTGTCATAGGAGTCTGACCACTTACTTATACTTTTATTATGAACATACTTATGGATTTTGTATTTTTTCAGAGTTAAAATGGTTTTATGTGTGTAGTAATTGGTAGGGAGCTTAATAACTCATTTTTCAAAAGTGCTTTTAGCTTTATTATTTGCTCAAAGAAATTAACCTGAGAGTAAAAATAGATGAATTATAAAATTTGTGCTAAAACATGTAATTGACACTATGGATTTGAATAGCATTCATATATGTAAGTGAATTGAATGGGAAGTTTTAAGGTATTTATTTCCATTTTCTGTAATTCCTTGCTTAGTAAGGTAAGTTAGTGTTTTGTTTGTTTGTTTTAGCAAATATTCAATGCCTGTTCTCCACATCTACATGGGAGAGTATATTTTTCTATCCCAATGATGCTGGGGTTGGCTACACCCTCCCTCCATCCCTCCCTCCCTTCCTTCCTTCATTTCTGTTAGGAAACTGGGGTCTTGCCTTATCCCTCAGGCTGCAGTGCAGTGGCGCCATCACAGCTCACTGCAGCCTAGCTCTTCCAGACTCAAGTGATCCTCCCTCCTCAGCCTCCCAAGTAGCCACAACTATAGGCATGAACCACCATGCCTGGATAATTTTTTTGTATTTGTAGAGATGAGCTCTCACTATGTTGCCCAGGGGGGCCTAGAACTCCTGGGCTCAAGGAGTCTTCCCACGTTGACCTCCTAAAATTTGGGATTACAGGCGTGAGACACTGTTCCCGTCCATGACTTTCTTTTGTTAGTAGGATGTTAGTGGATGTGATGCAAGTAATGGTTTGAAAAATGTTTGTAAGATTGGGCTTGCTCTCTTGCGCTTCTACCTTCTGCCATAAGAACATGCCTCAGACAACCTATAGCCCAAGGAAGGTGAGAGGCTTGTAAAGCATGTCTCAACCTGACCTGAAGCTTAGACCTAAGATCAACCAACCCAGCCTACATTAGCTGAACCCCAGCCAGTCAGCATATGTGGGAGCTAGAAATAAATGTGTGTTGTTTTAAACCAGTGAGATTTTGCAATTGCTTATGACACAGTGTGGTAAGCAGCATATGGCCCACCAAAGAGGTTCATTTCCAAATCCCTGGAACCTGTGAATGTTACATTATATAGCAAATAGGAATTAAGGCTTGTAGATGGAATTAACATTACTAATCATTTAACCTTAAAATAAGGAGATTAATCTGGATTTTCTAGTTGGGCCCAATATAATCACAAGGGCACTTAAGAAAAAAAAAAAAGGTTTGATTATCAAGAACCAGTGAGATGGCAGCTTGAGAAAGAGTCAGCCTGCTGTTACTGGATTTTAATATGTAGAAAGGCAGTCATGAGCCAAGGACGGTGGGCAGTCTCTGGGAGAAGGAAACAGATTACCCTCAGGAGCTTCCAGAATGAACTGAGCCCTAGTAACACCTTGATTTTAGCCCAGTGATACCCATTTTAAACTTCTGACCTTTAGAGTTACAAGACAATAAATCTGTGTTGTTTTAAGACATTAAGTGAGCAGTAATTTGTTATAGCAAAAATATGAAACGTTATAAAATGCACAGAAATAGCTAGTACCACAAAATTAGCACTGATGTGATACCACAAAACTATTTGGGGATGGATGGTCAATGAGAAAATAGTCACAGGAGCCTGGAAAATTTTTAAGGAAATTGTTATAGGTGCTGGAAAGATGGTAAACTGTATGTAATGGTGTACATTCCATAGCTTTTGTGATTGAAAGACAGAAATGATACCTAATGAATTTTATAGCAATGTGAAGATATTTCAAGTCAAAATGTTGGAAGTATGAGCTGGTTATTGTTAATTATGGTACGACAAAAAAGAGACAAAATCAGAAAAAGAAGGGTCACTTTGCAAACAGAATTAAGAAGGAATGGCTGGGCGTGGTGGCTGACGCCTGTAATCCCAGCACTTTAGAAGGCCAAGGAAGGCAGATCACGACATCAAGAGATCGAGACCATCCTGGCTAACATGGTGAAACCCTGTCTCTACTAAAACAATACAAACATTAGCTGGGCATGGTGGTGCACACCTGTAGTCCCAGGTACTTGGTAGGCTGAGGCAGGAGAAACGCTTCAGCTTGGGAGGAGGAGGTTGCAGTGAGCAGAGATTGCACCACTGCACTCCAGCCTAGAAACAGAGCAAGACTCTACCAAAAAAAAAAAGGAATATAGACAGTCCCCCAAATTTCTAACTTGCATGATTAGAACATATGAGCTATTTCTTACAAAATCAAGGGGGGACTGCACTACACCCATTAGAACAGAATCCTAGAAAAATAGACCAAGACCAAGATGCTACCATTAAGGCCTTAGGGTAAATACCAAATCAAGGCTGTGATTGTAGCAGATTTGCTAAGATTGCTAAAAATATTAAGATCATATCTAGTTAATTTTTAAGCTAGGCAAAAAGGCTAAAATGGTTAAGGTTATGGCCCCAGAGTAGGCTGATGTGGTCAAAGTGCCTGTGAATAGGTCAAAAGTGGTAGGTATATATAAAGATTAATTTCATGTGTCAACTTGGGTGAACCATGGGATCAAAATATTTAGTGAAATATCATTCTGAATATTTCTGTGAGGGTTTTTCTTTTTTTTAAATGAGGGTAACATTTAAACCTGTGGACTTTGAGTAAAGCAAATTACACTCCATAACATGAGTGGGTCTCATCAAATTATTTGAGGACATCATAGAACAAAGATTGACCTCCTCTGGGCAAGAAAGAATTCTGCTGGCCTGTGGACTGGAATTGCACCTCTTTCTTGGGTCTCCAGCTTGCTGTACTACTCTGCAGACTTTGGGCTTACCCAGCCTCCACAATCATGTGAACCAGTTTCTTAAAATAATTTTTCTCCCCACCCCACTACATTGATTCTGTTTCTCTGGAAAAGTCTAATACACTACGTCTAGCAAAAGCTATGGATGTGGCTTTTGGCAAGCAGATTTGACTAAATCAAATAAATAAACCACAGAACTTGTGGGAGAACTACAAATACCTATACTATAACCACTTACTTACAGGTCAAAAAGTTTTCCTTTGGAGAGAATAAATATAAAGATTCTGCTTGGAAGGACATCACATATAGTTAGTAGTAAACATACCATTGTCAAAAACATGGTGAAAGTTCATGTGAGACCTCTTAGACTTAGTCTATCAGCTTCCCAAGCCCTGGCATTTAGAATTATAGGCTTTCAAAAACAATATTGGAAAAATGTTTTTTGGGGAATCTGACCAGAGTAAAATAAAGTATCTAAATTCAAAACATGGTTCCCCCAAATTAAATAGAAGTCAGGCCATTCTAAAGTGAAGCTTATAGTGCTAAACCACACACAAAGGACCTACATTTTTAAATCAGTTTTATACTGGAATACTCTTGAATATCTCATAAGGGCCATTCATCCAATGATTGGAATTTGAGAGAAAAGCTTGTCTCGTGAGAGGTAGAAACCAAGATAGCAAACAGAGAAAAGACAGTTTAAGAAACAAAGAACACAGAGAGTATAAAACTTCTTAAAGAAGTTTAATTATTATTTGAAAAGACAAAGTAGCTTATTCTAGCCATAAATGAAGAATAAGATATATAAAATAAAGCTATATAAAATAAAGAACAAGAAGTGAAAAAAAACTGAACTGTGAAAAAAATGCAATAGTGAAAAGAAGAAAATTGAAACAGAAAATTTCATTATAAATCTTGGAACATAGAACATAAGACCCGAGAATTAAAAAAAAAAAAAAAAAACAACTGGAGAGAAAGGGCAAGACAATGAAAGGACTAGCTCAGTGCTCTAGTTTCTAATTTAAAAAATTGTTGGTACATGATACATGTATATATTTATTGATTACATGAAATGTTTTGATATAGGCATGCATTGCATAATAATCATGTCAGAGTAAATGGAGTATCCATCACCTCAAGCATTTATTCTTTGTGTTTAAAACAATTCAAGTATACTCTTTTAGTTACTTTAAAATAATTATTTTTACTAGAATCCTCCCATTGTGCTATCAAATAGTAGGTCTTATTTATTCTTTCTGACTATTGTTTGTACCCATTAACCATTTCTACTCCCCCCTCCCAGACTTCACCCACTGATTACCCTTCCAGAGGCTGGACTCTCTGTCACTAAGAGTTCCAACCATTTTAATTTTTAGCTCCCACAAATTAGTGAGAACATGTGATGTTTATCTTTCTGTGCTTGGCTTTTTTCACTTAACATAATGACCTCCAGTTCCATCCATTTGGTTGCAAATGACAGGATCTCATTCTTTTTATGGCTGAATAGTACTCCACTGTGTATAAGTACCATATTTTCTTTATCCATTCATCCTTTGATGGACACTTAGGTTGCTTCCAAATTTTGGCTATTGTGTACAGTGGTGCAACAAACACAGTAGTGTAGACATCTCTTTAATATACTGACTTCCTTTATTTTGGGTATATATCCAGCAGTGCAATTGCTGGATCATAGAGTATCTCTACTTTTAGTTTCTTGAGGAACCCCCAAAGTGTTCTTCATAGTGGTTGCACTAACTTTTATTCCCACCAACAGTATATGAGGGTTCCTTTTTCTCCATGTTCTTGCTGGCATTTCTTATTGCCTGCCTTTTGGATATAAGCCATTTTAACTGGGGTGAGATGATATCTCATTGTAGTTTTGTCTTGCTTTTCTCTGATTATCAATGACTTTGAGCAACTTTTCATATACCTGTTTGACATCTGCATGTCATCAATGTTTATTTCTCAAATAAACATTGACAAATGTTTATTTCTCAAATAAACATTGAGAAATGTTTATTTCTCAAATAAACATTGAGAAATGTTTATTTAAATATTTTGTCCATTTTTAAATCACATTATCAGATTTTTTTCTATAGAATTGTTTGAGCTACATATATATTCTGGTTATTAATCCCTTGTCAGATGGATAGCTTGAAAATATTTTCTCCCATTCTGTGGTGATTGCTTCACTTTGCTGATTGTTTCCTTAATTGTGAAGAAGCTTTCTAACTTGATGTGATCTCATTTGTTTATTTTTGCTTTGGTTGCCTGTGTCTCTTGAGCATTACTCAAGAAATCTGCCCAGTCCAATGTCCTAGAAAGTTTTCTCAAAGTTTTCTTTTAGTAGTTTTATAGTTTGAGGTCTTAGATTTAAGTCTTTAATCCATTTTGATTTGATTTCTGTATATGATAAGAGATAGATGTCAAGTTTCATTCTTTCACATATGAATATCTAGTTTTCCCAGTACGGTTTATTAAAGAGTCTGTCCTTTCCCAGTCTATGTTCATAGAACTTTTGTCAAAAATGAGTTCACTATAGATGTAAGGATTTATTTCTGGGTTCTTTAATCTGTTCCACTGGTGTGTGTGTTTGATTTTGTGTCAGTACCATGCTGTTTTGGTTCCTATAATTCTATAGTATAATTTGAAGTCAGGTAATGTGATCCTTCCAGTTTTGTTCTTTTTCCTTAGAACAGTTTTGGCTATTCTGGGTCTTTTGTGGTTTCATGTAAATTTTAGGATTGTTTTTTCTATTTCTGTGAAGAACGTCGTTGCTATTTTGATAAAGATTGCATTCAATCTTTAGATTCCTTTGGGAGGTATTGACATTTTAACAATATTATTTTTTGAAACCATGAATATGGGTTATCTTTTCCTTTTTTGTGTGTGTCCTCATCAGTCCCTTGCATCAATGTTGTATAGTTTTCATTGCAGGAAAATTTTACTTCTTTGGTTAAGTCCTAGATATTTTATTTTATTTGTAGCTATTGTTGATGGGATTATTTTCTTGATTTTTTTTTTCAGATTGTTCACTGTTGATATATAGAAGTACTACTGATTGGCCAGACATGGTGGCTCATGCTTGGAATCCCAGCACTTTGGGAGGCCAAGACAGGTGGATCACTTGAGCCCAGAAGTTTGAGACCAGCCTAGGCAACATGACAAAACCCCATCTCTACAAAAAAAATACAAAAATTAGCTGAGTGTGGTGGCATGTGCCAGTAGTCCCAGCTACATGGGAGTCTGAGGTGGGAAGATGGCTTGAGCCCAGGAGGTGGAGGTTACAGTGAGCTGAGATCATGCCACTGCACTCCAGCCTGGGTGACAGAGTAGGACTCTGTCCAAAAAAAAAAAAAAAATTATATTATCTGTAAACAGAAATAGAAATAATTTAACTTCTTCCTTTCCAATTTTGATTCCCTTTATTTCTTTCTCCTGTATGATTGCTGTAGCTAGAACTTCCAGTAATATGTTGAGTAACAGTGGTGACCAGTGGGCATCCTCGTTGTGTTCTAGATCTTAGAGAAAAGGCTCTCAGTTTTTTTCCCATTTAATATACTAGCTGTGGATCTGTAATATATGGCTTTTATTATGTTGAGGTATGGTCCCTCTATACCTAATTTTCTTAGGGTTATTTTTTTGACATGTGGGGATGTTGAATCAACTGAAATGATCATATGGTTTTTGTCCTTTATTCCATTGATATGATTTATCACATTGACTTATTTGTATATGTTTAACCATTCTTGCATCCCTGAGATAAATCTCACTTCATCACGATGAATCAAACTTTTAATATGTTGTTGAATTTGTTTGCTAGCATTTTGTTGAGAATTTTTGCATCCATATTTATCAGTGATACTGGCCTGTAGTTTCCCTTTTTTGATATGTCTTTGTATGGTTTTGGTACCAGGGTGATACAGGCCTCACAGAAGAATGAACTTGAAAGTATGC
Organism: Colobus angolensis palliatus; assembly: GCF_000951035.1. NCBI lineage: Eukaryota > Metazoa > Chordata > Mammalia > Primates > Cercopithecidae > Colobus > Colobus angolensis. The sequence goes on from NW_012115488.1 coordinate 2,889,638, forward strand.
CATCCTCCTCTATTTTTTGGGATAGTTTGCATAGGATTGGGATTAATTCTTCTTTAAATATTTGGTAGAACTTAACAGTGAAGCCATGTAATACACAGCTTTCCTCGACTGGAAGACATTTTCTTACAACTTCAATCTTGTTACTTGTTATTGGTCTGGTCAGACTTTGGATTTCTTCATGGTTCCATGTTGGTAGGTTGTATGTGTCCAGGAATTTGTTCATTTCTTCTAGATTTTCTAATTCATTGGCATATATAATTGCTCATAGTATCCGCTAATGATCTTCTGAGTTTCTACAGTATCAGTTGTAGACTCCTTTTTCATATCTGCTTTTATTTATTTGGGTCTTCTTTTTTTTGTTGTTAGTTAGGCAGGTTCTTTTTTATTGTTAGTTAGGTTTCTCAATTTTGTTTAACTTTTCAAAAAAACAGCTTTTTTGTGTTATTGACCCTGAATAACCAGCAGTGATATCCAGGTAGGTATCACAGGTTTTGGGTGAGACTCTGAAACTTGTTGGCTTCAGGTGAAACTCAGTACATTCCTAGTGGTGGTGGCTATGGAGACAGACTCCTTCTACTTGAGAAAAGCAGAGGGAAAAGAATAGGGAACTTTGTCTTGCACCATAGCTATCAGCTGTGCCATACTGGGATATATTGAGCACTAAGTGGGTGCTTTACCCTACCATGGCTGAGCTGGTATCCAAGATGCAAGGCAAAGTCCTCTCCACTCTTCACTCTCCTACCAAGTGGGGGGGGGAAAAGGTGTCTCCTTTGGAGCTGCAACATATGCAGCCTGGATTAATGGAAGGGTGGCACCAGCACTTCCTCAGCCATCCTGGTTGGTGTCTGAGTAGGTCACATGCCCCCCACAATCCACTGGCTGTAAGCCCAGCTTAGCCCTAGGACTTGCCTGGGAGATGCAGTCGTTGTGGCCTAGACTGCTTTTCAGTTTATTCAGCACTTCATAACCCTCCAGCTCAAAGTGGTGAGGCTTGTCAGAATGCACATTCTGACTACTGGGATGGATGATTCCTTTCTTGCTAGAGCTGGCTTAAATGGTCTCTCCATGGGCAGGCATCAGCTGAGTTTGTTCCAGTTTTGCTTTCTTCTGTAACAAGGTGGTACTAACTACGAAATTCAATGCACTATCTGACAAGTATAGTGCTCTCCCTCTCCCAAGTGCACAGATTATCTCTCTATGCCGCATGATCACTGTTGGGGGATGAAAGAGGGTTGGCATTGGCAATTCAAAACTGTTTGTCCTACTTTTTCAGTTCCTCTTTCAATGATATGAACTTATAACTGAGTACTATGCATGCTCACTTGATTTTTGGTTCTAAGTATGGTTTGTTTTTTTTTTTTTTTTGTAGATAGTTGTTATATTGGTGTTCTTGTAGAAGAGACAATTGGTGAAATCTCCTATTTCACCATCTTGCTTTGTTACTCTCCCCATATGTAAATTTTTAAAATTCCAGCAGGTTAAGAGAAGAGAGAGGAGAAAATTATTTTAAAATTTTAAGAAAATTTCCAAATCTTCAGGTCAGCGATTTTCAAATTATTATTACTCACCAGGGTCTAGGGGAATGAAAGAAGTGGACTCACCACAACACATCACTGTGGCGTTTTATATTATTGGGGACAATAAGAACATTCTGTAAACTAACAAGAAGAAACAATATGACAGAATTTCATACAAATGAACTGAGAGTTAGGAGACTACTAGACTTCTTAACAGAAATAACTTAAACTTGAAAAGAACAGAAAAATGCCCTCAAAAATCTGAGGAAAAATGATTTTCTGCTTACAATTGTATGCCCAGCTAAATAATGAATACATGTGAATCTAGAATAATTTCTGAACATTCTTGGTTTCAAAGATGTATCTCCCATGCATCATTTTAAAGAAAATTATAAGAAAATATACTTCACTAAAATAAGGGAATAATGTAAGAAAAGGGAGTATTCTGATATTCAAGAAATAATGGCTTTAATCTAAGAAAGGTAATGGGAATCTCCAAAATGATAGTGAAGAAGTAACGTCAAATAATGCCTGTGAAATAAACCTAGAGATCAATTTATTTAAATTGGGTCAAATAAAAGTGGGTAGGAGATATTTCATCAAAAAGATAAAAAAAAATACTTAATCCATAGAAATATTGGATGGTGATTTATACAACTGGGGGTGGGTTGCAGATTGAATTAGTGATTGAAACAAAGATAAAATAAGGCAATTATTAACCTAAAAATACAAAAATTATGTAGGAAAATGTGGATTATTATAGGCTTTTTATGAAAATAATTTAAATAATATTAATAATATACACATTGATTATATTATTAACCAAATGTTTTATGTAACTATATTAGGATGATAGAAAAGTAGAAAGTGTTTATATAAATGCTGTGTGAGAAGAGAAGGGGGTCCTTAAAGAAAGTGAAATTCTTATCTTTTCTAGTGGAAATAGATAACCCCTCAACTGATAAATGAAGAAAATGATAATATAATAATATTATTTTCCATAGAGAGATGGAATAATACACAAATAGATTGGTAAAAGGTTTCACTATGCTGACTAATGGGAAATGTGGGTGAGAAAGAGTGAATGGTAGCATGCATGGGGTACCTGTCTTTCATTAAGAATGCAACATAAATATTTTATTTCTCATACTATGTATACAAACAACATTGTGAAAAATAAAATTAAGTTATATAAAATAAAATTAAGTTATATAAAATAAAATGCTCTCTCTTACATGCTATAAGAGGGTAATATTTGCCTCAAGACAGACCTAATGAGAAGTTTATTGTGAATTCATCTTTATTTTGTAAATTTTAATTTTGGAATTTATCCTTTCAAGACATATTTATTGACTGCCTAAATTTGCAAGGCATGAGACTTCTATTTTCAGACAAATTTATTTCTGTCTTGATTCATATTCTCTCTTATTAAACCCAGCAATGGCCATAAGCTAATCATAAATTGTTGGACTTTCCCCTAAGGATGTTTACAATCCTTGGTTTTAAGTACTATATTCAGTAATTTAACACAGCTTAATAGTCATAATAAGAAAAATAAATGTATTTTCATTTCTTCTAGGCAACAAACAGTATTATTCTGAATTTTAGGCAAGATGGGCTGGAGGTAATAACTAGTGATGGTGAAAACACAAATTTTAATATAAGAAGTCATTTTTTGGGTAAAGCTACAAGTTAACTATAGTTCTAAATAGTTTTATTTTGTATTTTATGCAAGACCAAGGATAAAGAGGTGCGAAAAAGGATTTTTTTTTTCTTTAGACATAGTGATAACATTAAAATAGACTGTTTCATCAAGTAAATACAATGGTATATAATGATCATGGGAAAAAGAAAAATATATCCACAATGGCAGAAAGCAAAGGTGCATTTAAGAAGTGAACGTCATAGATAAATATGAAGTTGTCTTTGAGTATATCCATCAATACACCAGTAAAATATATTTCTAAAAGTTGAGCCTTTCTGTGGAATAGTAAGGATTTGATAAAAGCATGATGAAGATAGTCATTGGGTGAACTGAAGGCTTGATGTACCTGGATAGATTCATAAGTGCTGATTAAAAAGTGGGGAATGTGTAGATTATAGAATAGTGTTCCTTAACAGGATGCTGACAATAGACTTTACAACTTTATACATTTTATACATTATAATAAATGTAAAAATCTCATTAACATTTTAATTTTATTTCTGTTTTAAACTTTTACACAAGTCTACTTTGTGAAAGTTAAATTTATTTTTAAGAACTCAATAGGCAAAAATCTAGGCTTTAAATTCTTAAGTATGTTGCACTGAAACCCCACTACTCCCTTCTGTTGCTCAGATGTCACCTATAACGCTGATTTATCTCTGAGTACCTCTCACTGAAATGAGTATTTTTAATTTATTGTTAGGGATATCCAGCAAATTATCCCACTATTTTCAATTTGCTTACTTTTTCTAGTCCAGTGGTTCTCAGACTTGAGAAAGAATTAGAATCATTTGAGAGCTTGTTAAAACAGATATTGCTACTCTACAATCTCAGTTTCTCATTCAGTAGGTCTGTGTTGAGGCTTGAAAACTTACATTTCTAATATGTTCTCAGAAGATTCTGATAATGCCAACAGGAGCAACACACATTGAGAACACTGCTACTGATTATATATAAAGTTTTGATAATTCAAAAATTTAACCAACCAGAATCTGTTCACTAAGCATCTCTTAGGTATTATGTTAGGGACAGAGATTACAGTGTTATTCTGAATTCGGTAGGTCTGTGTTAAGGCTTGAAAATTTACGTTTCAAAAATGCTCTCAGATGATTCTGATGATGCCAATAGGAGCAACACACATTGAGAATACTGCTATTGACTACATATAATTCGATGTAAGTATGATTGTAAACATACTTCCCACTAAGGGGAAAGTCTAACAACTTGTAATTTGCTTACGGCCACTGCCAGTTTTAACAAAGGTGGATGTGAATCAAAAAAGACAAAAATTTGTCCGGAAGTAGAAGTGGGGATATAGCCCTCATGCCTGGCAGCATCAGAGATTACAGGGATTAAAAAGACAAAATCTATGTGCTTAGGGACTATCAAATCTAGACAAAGCTTTCAATCTAATTTTCCATCGTGAGGATAAAATCTTTGACCTTCCAGAGAAGTACTGTCCAAAATAAATAGGATATGAGCCAAAAATACAATTTTAAATATTCTAATAGCCATATTAAAAAGAACAAATAAGTAAAATCAATTTTAATAATATATCTTGTTTATCCAAATATAGCTAAAATATCATTTTAACATGTAATCACTATAAGCATTATTAACGAGTTCTTTTACATTCTTTGTTTTCATACTGCCATCCATCTCAATTTGGACTGGTCATATTTCAGTTGCCCAAAAGCTACACGTGGTTCGTGGCTACCATATTGTAGAGCAGAGTTATAGAGAAGAAAGAAACTATCAAGAACCAATCCATGTTGTCCTGGATTTTAGCTGTGACTTCTAGGAAGATGAGCTCCACATCCGTATTTTCATGACTGACCTCTCTCATTAGGGATTCTCTTCTGCATTTCTTGCTGATTATGGCTCTTCTTAGATTTATTTCCATGATCAGGTTTGAAACTTCTAAAGTACTTTTTCCCAAGCTTGCTAATTTTTTGGCATTCCTGTTTCTTTTTTAGGTTAAAAAATCAATGTCATTTTTGATTCATTATTTTTCTGATACTTTGTCCTGAGACTCTAAATACTACTCTGGTTTTGGCTTGGGCCATTTCAACCAATATTTAGTTTATTCAACTGGCTCCCATCTCTTTCCTGCACTTCATTCAATATTTCTTAAAACATATTGCATTCTTGGCACTATACTGTACTATAGAGATAAAAAGATAAGTAAGATTCAGCATCTGCCCTCAAGAAATCTGCATTCTCTCTTCCTTTACTAACTCATCTTGTTATGACAGTAAGGCTGTCATCCTGTGCCTTTCCTGCTCAGAATGCCCAGTGTTCAGATATTCCATTGGCTGTAAGATACAACTCCAATATGATTCCATTTCCATGCATTATCTTTACAGCCCTATATATAACTGTTCTATAGCGCACAACCTCTGCTCAAGTTGGTTTCTTCACTGTTCCTGCAATCTAATCTCTATGATTTTGTGCGTGTAGTTTCACATAGCTGATTCTGTGTGTTTTTAACTTATATTTATTATTTTAACTTTTAAAATCTCTGATATATTTTCTCTTTAGAAAATGACTATTATTTCCAAGATGAAGATTGCTTATATTTGAGTGGGTTCAAAATACAAAGATGTTTACTTGAGATATTGACAAAGCTGAAAACATTCAGGAAGATTTCTTGTTCAAATAAGTAAATCAACAATAGCAATTATGACAACAACAAAACACACTTGGAACAAGTATCCAATCTTTATGAAAATTCTTTACCAAAGAATAGTGCTTAGTTCATGAAAGAAGAAACCACTTGAAGGAAAACAAAATACTTATTCCCAAAATATTGAGGATTGTTAAGACGTGAACACCCAAGGGAACACTCTGCCTCAGCCTCTATTTGCCTTCTGATAGCACATAAATCCTTTCTTCCTAGAGACAGAACTTGCTCATCAGCACAGAGAAGGCACCAGCAGGCACTGGAGAAAACTGGGAACAGATTTACTATTTTCCCACATTTTCCTGCCACTTAAAAGACTGAAACAGCTGTCTCTTTTGTCTTGTCACATAGAATGCATGGCTATTTGTTAAAACACTATTTAAACAAAGCCCCTAAGCCACAGCCTTGAGAGAGAAATACTTTTGTACTGAAGCCTCTCCCTTGTGATGGGTATAGCACATGTTAATAAACTTCTGCTGGCTTTTCTTTTGTTAATTTGACTTTTGTTGTCAGGAGGGTATCTCAACTTAGAACCTGAAAAGAGAGAGAGAGAGAAAAAAAGGAAAAACTATTCCTCCTCCACCACTACTTAATCCTAAATGACTAATTCTGCCTGGAGTTAATTGATTAGACAAAACATAGCAAGGAATTGTCCCACCAAGATGTTTCCAAATAAAATACTCTTTCACTGAATAATATACATTAAAAGGTACTCCTATTTTGGTACTTAAACTTCACCTTTTTCCTAAAGATAGAATTCTCAGGTCTCCTAACACCTGTTAACTTTGTAAGAGATAGTATTATTTACTAATTAACACAGAACCTAATGAGGCATTAAAACTGTAGAGAAATGCATGATCTCTTCAAACTAAAGATATATAAAGAGAATCTAATATTTAAAATTCTTAGACTGGGCACAGTGGCTCACACCTGTAATCCCAGCACTTTGGCAAGTCAAGGCGGGTGGATCACCCGAGTTCGGGAGTTCAAGATCAGGCTGGCCAACAGGACGAAACCCATGTCTACTGAAAATACAAAAATTAGCTAGGCATGGTGGCAGGTACCTGTAATTCCAGCTACTCAGGAGTCTGAGGCACGAGAATCACTTGAACCAGGGAAACGGAGGTTTCAGTGAGCTGAGATAGTTTTACTGCACTCCAGCCTGAGTGACAGAGACTATGTCTTAAATAAATAAATAAATAAACAAATAAATAAATAAACAAATAAATAAACAAAATTCTTTTATATCAGTAATGATCTATATTGGATCTCAGGAAACAGACTTTTTGCCAAAATATGTACTTTCAAATAAAGTTGACATTGGAAAACAAACACAAGTTATGAATTTTTTAAATTAAAATATAGTCAATTGAAAACAACATAGAAGAATGTGACTTAAATGGGTTACTTGTGGCTCTCTTGTATAGGAAAATATGTAAATTTTTCCTACATATTAATTAGAGGACATCCTTTGGTCTTGTTTCGAAATAATAAAACCATGATAGCATAATAGTATGATACGTAGTGTCACAGTATCTTATACCATGATTCTATTTTTAGGTTCTTTATTGAGATAGTCTCCTGAAAACAAAAGTCAAATTAACAAGAGAAAAGCAAGCAGTTTATTAACACGTGCTAATATTGTGATACATAGTATCATAGTATTATGATACACATGTATCTATAATATACATGATATATAATACCTTGATAAATCAAAATCACTATAGCATAACTGAACTTTGGAGTCAATAGAGATTCATTATATATGCATTTCTCATTGAAAAGATGGAAAAAATAAGAGAAAAGAAATCAGATCAAGCCTTTAAAATTTCAGTAGGTTGCATTATAGGAGAGGAACCCTCAGCTTAGGGAACATGCAGGTTTGTTACATTAGTGTATTGAATGATGCTGAGGTTTGGGGTATGATTGATCCTGTCACTCAGGTAGTGAGCATAGTACACATACTAATGTCATCAAATAAGCAGTTTTGTTCCAAGCAGATACAAAAAAAAACATTGCCACATAATCGAATATAACAGGATATTATATATTTTAATGCGTTATAACATCAAAGTATAAAAAGCTATGTTAAAATTAATAACTTTCATTTCTTTATCTATCTAAAAGTTCTAGTGTGTATTGACTTTTTAAGACCTATAAAGCTCTTTTTAGAATTTCTCACAGCATTGGTACAGTATTGACACATTCCCTCATCAATTACTTATCTGAGAAAAATTTGTATCTCCTTCATTTATAAAATGTAGTTTTGCTGAATATAAAATGCTTAGCTGACAGTTATTCTGTTTAAAGAGACTGAAGACAGGACCTCAATCCCTTCTGGCTTGTAGGTTTTTGCTGAGAAATCTGCTTTTAGACTCAGGTTTTCCTTTATATGTTATCTGATACTTTTGTCTCACTGCTCTTAGAACTTTTTCCATCATGTTGACAATTGCCTGATGACTACATGCCTTGGTGCTGTCCTTTTTCGCAATGGATCTCCCAGGAGTTCTTTTATCTTCTTGCGCTGACTGTCTAAATCTCTAGCAATGCCAATGAAGACTTTGCCAATTATTTCTCAAATAGGTTTCACAAACATTTTGCTTTTCCTTCTCCCCTGAGAACACATATAATTCTTAGGTTTGGCCATTTTACATAATCCCGTATTTCTTGGAGACTTTGTTTCTTTTGTTTCTTTATTTTGTCTGATCAGTATAATGTCTTTGACCTCTGAAATTCTTTCTTCTACTTGGTCAGTCTATTAAAACTTTCCATGAAATTTTATAGTTCCCTAAATGTGTTTTATTTTTTCCAGAAATTCTGATTGGTTTCTCTTTAAAGTATCTATCTCCGATCTCCTTAGAAAATTTTTCATGCATATCCTGAATTGTTTTTTAATTTCTTTGTTTTCACCTTTCTCTTCTATCTCCTTGAGTAACTTAATAAACAACTCTTTGAATTCTTTATCTGATACTTCAAAGATTTCGTCTTGGTTTGGATCCACTACTGGAGATTTAATGTGATTTTTGGGAGTGTTATAGAAACTTGTGTTTTCATATTGCAAGCATTTTTTTTTTGGTTCCCTCTCATTTGATTGGACTATTCTAATTATTTTTTTTTTTTTATTATACTTAAAGTTCTAGGTTACATGTGCACAACGTGCAGGTTTGTTACATAGGTATACATGTACCATGTTGGTTTTCTGCACCCATCAACTCATCATTTACATTAGGTATTTCTCCTAATGCTATCCCTCCCCCAGCCTCCCAGCCCCCAACAGGCCCCGGTGTGTGATGTTTCCCTCCCCATGTCCATGTGTTCTCATTGCTCAACTCCCACTTAGGAGTGAGAACATGTGTGTTTGATTTTCTGTCCTTGTGATAGTTTGCTGAGAATGATGGTTTCCAGATTCATCCATGTCCCAGCAAAGGACATGAACTCATCCTTTTTATAATGGCTGCATAGTATTCCATGGTGTATGTGTGCCACATTTTCTTAATCCAGTTTATCATTGATGGACATTTGGGTTGTTTCCAAGTCTTTGCTGTTGTGAATAGTGCCACAATAAACATACGTGTCCATGTGTCTTTTTGGTAGCCTGATTTATAATCCTTTGGGTAGATACTCAGTAATGGGATCGCTGGGTCAAATGGTATTTCTAGTTCTAGATCCTTGAGGAATCACCACACTGTCTTCTACAATGGTTGAACTAATTTACACTCCCACCAACAGTGTAAAAGTGTTCCTATTTCTCCACATC
>NW_012115488.1:2899522-2913748 GCF_000951035.1 Colobus angolensis palliatus
TGTTTAAGTTCTTTGTAGATTCTGTATATTAGCCCTTTGTCAGATAGGTAGATTGCAAAAATTTTCTCCCATTCTGTAGGTTGCCTGTTCACTCTGCTGATAGTTTATTTTGCTGTGCAGAAACTCTTTAGTTTAATTAGATCCCATTTGTCTATTTTGGCTTTTGTTGCCATTGCTTTTGGGGTTTTAGTCATGAAGTCTTTGCACATACCTATGTCCCAAATGGTTTTGCCTAGGTTTTCTTCTAGGGTTTTTATGGTTTTAGGTCTTACATTTAAGTCTTTAATCCATCTTGAGTTAATTTTTGTATAAGGTATAAGAAAGGGATCCAGTTTCAGCTTTCTACATATGGCTAGCCAGTTTTCCCAGCACCCTTTATTAATTATTTTTAATTCAATTATTTACTTGAGATTTTTAAAACATGTCTTTCTTTCCCCTTAAGGATATGACTTTAATGTTTATAGTTTATTGTTATCTAGCTTTGGCTCTCGGTGCTTTCAGTGGTGAAGACTTTGTATAAGTTCTTTGGTTCTAGGGAATCTTTGTGTGATGGCTTTCTCAGATGCTGATTATAGTAGCAGGGTCACTTTCTCTTGTGGGGCTGGAATGACAGAGGTCTTATGAAGCTTATCTCATTCCCCAGTGGTGTTCACCTTACATTTATTTCCCAGCATTTTATTCACTGGGTGAACGGCTCAGGCCTCAGGCCAGTAGGAGATACCCATGGGCAAAAACTGGCTGTTGCTAAAGCAGGTGGGTAAATGCAGTACCCCAATTGTGGGCAGAGGTCCCAGCCTTGACAGAGGCAGCTGCAGAAGCTGTCAGTGAAATGTGCTGAGGTCTTTTCAGGGGAAAGAGAGGCAATTACCACAGGTCCCCTTTCATGCCAGCAGGAAAGCAATCTGCTTTCCATTCACTCTCCTGACCTGGTGTGCCAGCTCTTCAGACCAGACAGGCATCTTTTTTTATCTGCAGCAATGCTAATGTTCCAAGGAGAGAAGGATTTTAACTCTACCTCTCATGCAAGCCTAAACCTGTGGGGCACTCCTCCTATGGGGATGCATTCACCATGAAGTGTTCCAGAGAGGCTGTCTACAGATGTACCCATGCAGACACCCACTGGAGAAGCCCTAGTTGTATCTGCAATAGTGGTTGAGAAGAAGTCTCCTTCTCCAAGACCCTTCATAAGCACTTGGACTGCCTGACTGTTGGGGTAGAGCTGCAGACTTTCCCCATTGAGCCTAGTACTGCACATGTGTCTCTACTGAAATAAAATTTCTACAAGTGAAAAGTTCAGGAACTCACGGCCTGCGGCCTGCAGTCTGTGCTATTTTTGGTTTTATTTTGCTTTTGTCTATGAGGCATTTCCTTCATGTGGTATACTCCCCTTTTCCCTAAGTGTAGCTATCCCTGAGGGATGTTGTAAATACTGCTACTTCTCTGGGTCTAGCCACTAAGTAGGGATGCCACACTCCAGGCTGGTGTTGGGGAATGTCTCTAAGGGATCAAGTTATGTGATCTGTCCTCTAGTCTCCAAGCAGTGGGTGCCAGCACTAGTTCTGGTGGGAGTGGAAGGACAGTAATGTAGAATCTGAGATTTCCTTGGTTATAAATAGCCTTAATGTGTTGACTTTCTCAAATGCTAGCTGTAGTAGTAATGTACTAGTCACATGGACAAAATCAAGACCCCATGTACAGCCAGGGTGATGCAGGAAATGGTGATATGTGAGGTTGTACAAAAGTTTTCTCCTTCCTGAGCATTGTATTATTTTACTTGCAGATATCTTAATGAGTTATGTCAACTGGCCTCCAACCAGGAGGTGGCTTTGCAAAAGAACACCAGCTGCGATGGTAGCAATAGTGTTTGTGCTTGCGTTATGTTACCCAGGGGAGGCACTCTAGTGTCTCAGGCAATGGATGGGGCCATGGATCTTTCAGAAGTCCTTGTCCATTGTGTAATGCTACCAGGGTGGATGGAGGGGCAAAGCCCAGTGAGATCTGGGTCAGGCAATTCTGCACTTGGCTCCCCACATGCAGGTGCAAGCAGCGGCCCCAATAGGGATCTCAGGGCAGTTCCTTGGCCACTAGAATAATGCTCCAGGAAGGGGCACAACTGTATCTGCTGCACAAAAGACTCTGCATGGGAAAAGGAGGTAGCAGGTGGCAGTAAACCCCACTCAGTTCCCAAGTACTTGGCTAGGCCGGTCTTACACCCACAGTGTTCTGCAAGCAGCTACCTGTAATCTAGGCAGCCTATGCTCAGATCTCAAAACTACCTTAGGCCATAAGCCTTCCCAACCAAAACACAAACCACAGCTCTCAGGCCAAGCCCCTCCTGGTCCACCTGCAAAGCGTGAGATTCCAGCTTCTGTGCCTATGGCTGCAACACACTTCCTGCTCACCTCTTGGTTCTGGCCAAGGGAGTTATTCCCACTCAAGATTATACTGCAAATCTCAGGCACTTCTCTCAAGCTGTGACCACTGTCTGAGTTCCCTGGTTGACTTCCACCAGGTTACCTGTGGGGTAGAATCAGCAATGGCATCCCTCCATCCCCACAAAGAACATCCTGATGCTGCTCCTTCTCATATATTCTTCACCACTCACTAAATCAGCCTCAGAACTAGGTAGGGTTGGGCATTTCCCCATGGCCTAGATTGCCGGGCTGCCCAGTGGGAGTTTATGTCACAGAAGCAGTCTCTCTTCCTCTCATGCTCTGGAAACTCACAGTTTTCTTCCTGGTTCTTGTTGTAGACTGTTTACCGCTGCTTCCTTCAAAGAGTCTGTGGTTTCTTTAAGCTTTTCTGTTAAGTTCTTGTGTTGTTTCTTGGTAAATAAAAGTTCACAGTGTGAATCTCTACACACTATTTTGTCTTTCCAAGCGGTAGAGGCATGCTAATAATGCCTCTAACCCACCATCTTAGGGGAAAAAAAGGGATTCTATAAGTTTTGACAGATTTTATTTTCATTTTAACTTAGTTCAAAGGACTTAGAGGCTAAAAATACTTAATGTTTTTAGAGACAGGGTCTCACTATGCCCGGGCTGGACTCAAACTCCTGGGCTCAAGTGATTCTCCCACCTCAGCCTCTTGAGTAGCAGAAACTACAAGCATGCACCACTGTGCCTGGCCAGATCCAAAATATTAATATTTAAATATCTCTCTTGCAGATTTTCAACCCAAGATATTTAGTATTTAGGTGAGTAAGGTTGTTCTGATTCCTTGTTAAAAAACCGGACATAAATTATCTTCCTCATCAGATTAGTTCTCTAACATATTTTTCTTTGTGTAAGAATTGCTTGATTCTCCAGATCAGAAGTACTTTGGCTACAATAAATCCTCAGTCCCCTGCTGTCCCTTACATCAAATGGCACAGTGCCTTTGTGGACACTACCTATACGCCAGCTGCTTGCCATGCTGGTAAACTCATTCTGTACCTAACATTTCTGGGCTGCTGTACCCTAAATGATTATCCCTACATAATTCACAGTATTTTCTTTCTGATGGTTGTATCGGGTTGATAATTCAGTTTAATTATTTGAGTTTATCCTCTAGGTTTTCTTTACATGTAGAAAGGTTATCTTCAAACTGACCTCTTAAAGAAAGACTGATCCACTTGGTAATCTGTAGCATAGGAAGGGTTGCTGAGAATATATGAACAATTAATATCTGAAAACTTACTAATGGACTACTAAGAAAAGATATTTTTGACCACTTTTAGTTTTAGATGGTTGGTATTTTGTTAAATAAAAAAGCAATTCAAGCTTTCAAAATACTCTTTTAGGAAAAGTATATATTCACTTCTCAAAATAGGAAGCCATTTATCTATTAAAAAGGATGATGTGGGCGTATATTGTATTTTTCTTTCTATTGTTGGCAGATAATGTCAGAGGCTTGATTTATAATGTGTGCTTTAGCAGAATAATTTTTTCTAGTATGTTTTATAAAACCTTCCTTCTTTTCACATCACATACATCTTTTTTCTTTTGTCTCTGCATTTGTGCATCTTTTCTACATCCATTCATTTATGTTCAAATGTATTATCAATACTTATTTATCAATAAAGTAAATATTTTAATGTCTATGCAAATGACATTTATTTTCCTATAACTTAAAAATTTGAAAGAAAATAATGAAGGTTTTTTTTAACCATTGGTATCTGTTCAAGGTTAAGTGACGGCAACAAAAGACTCTTAGATATTTAAAACAGAAAATGAAAAAATTAGGATCTTATGAAATGCTGCTGAAATGTAGAATCATTCCCAGAATAATGAAAAACTGTCCAATCATGAAAACTACTACTTGAAATCTTACCACTAGAGTTACGCTGGAATAAGAACCTGCTTTAGTTTTTGCTGTCTTTGCCCCTGACCTCCCTGTAGATTTGAGAAAGAAACACCATAATTATGAGTAAGGAATTAGGAAGTCATAGGAGTTACTGATGCTATTGCTGATGCCACAGCTAATCTAGGAAGCTGGACAGTGGACCCTGGATCTTATTGCAGGGAGACCTCACATATCTACAACTAGGCTTGCCAGCACCACTGTTCATAAGTTATGCAATGGCTATAATCCCCCATCCATGAAGTTCAACTCTAGTTAGAAGACTAGAAAATATTGTAATTAGTTATATTTAAGGTCAAATTATGAGTAAATTCTTAAAATTAACTTGGAAATAATTGGATTTTAAGCTACTTAAATGCAAATAAATGATTTAAAAATAATGAGTTTTAAAAATTACATTACTATGATTTCTCATAAATATTATTTGGATGCAGTAAAATGCTCACTTTAAAGTAGTTTCATTAAAAATATACTTACATGGAAATCTTCCATTTTTTGATGCTTGGTATCATCATAAATTTCTTGTGCCTTTTCCATGAAGTAAAAAAAAAGTGGTCAGTTTTTACTTTCCAGGTTTCTACTTACCTCTGTCCAATAGTGAATCATCAAATTCTAAGGAATTCCAGAAATGATTATTTTCAAACTCTCTGATTGCACCTAGGATTTCTGCTTCTTCATATGCTTTGGGCACGCTTTGTTAGTTGGCATTGAAACTAAGGGTAGTTGGGGAAATGTGTCTCATTTCTTGTCTACCATAATGTGGGTTGATATTAAAAACTCCTAACTCTCAACACCTGACTTTTAACTTTGCTACCATGTGTGTTTATTGGGTAGAGAAAATATTTCAAAGGGAAAGGGGAAAAATTCCTAAATTACTCATTTCTCCCTGTACTCGTTCCTCTTATCCAAAAATCGTTTTGTTGTTGTTAGGTTTCAGTCACTTGTTTATAATGTAAGCTTTCTGTAATCAAGGATTTTGTCTGTCTTGGTCTTTTTTGTCTAGCACCAAGAACTAGTACTGAAACTGAATATACTGTACAGAAGAAGGAGGGAAAACATTCTTACAGGACTAATACTCATTAGGTACACAATATTTTCTATAAATAATTTAAAACCAACACAAACTCAGTGAGTTTTACCTTATAAAGAAATATATTAGGGTTCAAAATTATCAGTCAGGATTTATGAAGCATCAATAACAATTCAATGGTTAGATATAGAAACTGGAAGTCTACTTTATGTTATATTATTGGAGCCAGCTTCTCTTATGAGGCAACATTTATGTGAAGGCCTAAACAGTGTAATGGTAACAGGATGCACAAAGAATCAGAAAGAGGGTTTTCCCCATTCTGCTCCTTTTCCACCAGTGCTGTCATATCAGATGCAGTGGCTTCTTTCTCATTGGCTCCTATGATCAGTTCAAAAGAGGAAGCATCAATACTACAGCCTGAACTATTTGGAGATATAAAACCAATAATGTCAATAAAGCTATATACCAAATATTTTAATGGCAATAACTTGATTACTGTTATATTCTGAATGTTTTTGTTCCCCCAAATTGATATGTTGAAATCTAATCATCAATGTGATGGTATTAGGAGATGGGATTGTTGAGAAGTAGTTAGGCCAAGAGGGCAGACCCCTAATGAATGGAATTGTTGGCCTTATAAAAGAGGTCCTAGAGAGCTGCTGTGTGCTTTCTATCAAGTGAGCATGCAGTGAGAAGATGGTTATTTACAAACCAAGAAGTGGGCCTTCATCAGACACCAAATCTGCTGGCACCTTAATCTTGGACTTCCTAGCCTCCAGAACTGTTGCGGGAAGTCAGGGACCCCGAACGGAGGGACCGGCTGGAGCCGAGGCAGAAGAACATAAATTGTGAAGATTTCACGGACATTTATCAGTTCCCAAAATTAATACTTTTATAATTTCTTATGCCTATCTTTACTGCAATCCCTGAATATAAATTATGAAGATTTCATGGACATTTATCACTTCCCCAATTAATATTCTTATAATTTCTTATGCCTGTCTTTAATCTATTAATTCTGTTATCTTCATATGCTAGAATGTACATCACCTCAGGACCAGTATTGTATTACTGTACAAATGGATTGTAAACCATATGTATTTGAACAATATGAAATCAGTGCAGCCTGAAAAAGAACAGAATAACAGCAATTTTCAGGGAACAAGGGAAGATAATCATAAGGTCTGACTGCCTGAAGGGTTGGGCAGAATAGAGCCATATTTTTCTTCACAGAGAAAGCCTATAGATGGATGTGCAAGTAGGAGAAATATCGTTGAATTCTTTTCCCAGCAAGGAATAACCCTGGGGAAGGAAAGCATTTTGGGGGTAGGTCTACAGATGGCCGCTCTGGGAGTGTCTGTCTTATGCGGTTGAGATAAGGACTGAAATATGCCCTGGTCTCCTGCAGTTCCCTCAGGCTTACAAGGATTGGGAAATTCCAGCCTGGAAAATTCTAGTCAGACTGGTTGTCTGCTCTGAACCCTGTTTCCTGTTAAGATGTTTATCAAGACAATGCATGCACAGTGGGACATAGACCCTCATCAGTAATTCTAATTTTACCTTCACCTTGTAATCTCTATTGCCCTTTGAAGCATGTGATCCTTGTGACCTAATCCCTGTTCATACACTCCCTCCCCCTTTAAAATCCCTAATAAAATCTTTCTGGTTTTGCGACTCGGAGTCGGCATCATGGTCCTACCAATATATGATGTCACCCCTGGAGGCCCAGCCGTAAAATTTCTCTCTTTGTACTCTTTCTCTTTATTTCTCAGATCGGCTGACACTTAGGGAAAATAGAAAAGAACCTATGTTGAAATATTAGGGGCTGGTTCCCTCGATACAGAAAAGTGCCAAATACATTTCTGTTGTTTATATGCTACTCAGTTTATAGTATTTTGTTACAGAAGCTATAATGGGCTAAGACTGTGGCCTATATAAATTTATCTTTAAATTAAATAACCAAAATAACACTTTCTATACTATTACATCTTCCCAAGAGAGATTAATATAAAATATATTTATTTAAGAAATTATCCATACATGAACTGACTCCTGTTATCTCAGATGTTATTCATTGTTGAGAATTTAGAAGTCAAAAAACAATACTTCTTTTTTATTTTCTGAGTCTGGAATCAATTAAGAGAATTACTCAATAGTTCATAAAAATGGCAATTAAAGTATAATATATAGAATGTGATGGCTTCAGTGGGAAGTGAGTGGAAAGCACACTTATTCTTTCACCATTGTTCTTGCCACTTTGCTTATTTAATATATTTAATCAATTCAATTATGCTCTATTTTAATTTTCTCCCTGGAAAATGAAGAGAAAATTGTTTTTGCATGATCTAAGATTTCAAGATTCTATGTTTATGGCTAAAAACTTATGCTTAGTGTATGAGTGAGACACTGATGATAAAGTCCCTTTGTCTGTACCTCCAAAGGCTTATAAGGCTACAGATGAGTCAGACATGCAAACAACTGTAATGAAAGGGAAGGAAACCTGTGAGCCAGGACTATGTAAAAAGATCCAGACAGGGTAAGTGACATGAAGACAAAAATAAAAATACTTCATTTCAAGGACTTCTTAGTTATTTTATACAGAAATCAGAAAATTATTTCACTGCAAAATGTCCTTGGCTACTGAAGAGACCACAGACTTTAATATAAAGGTTATTAACTGTTCCAAAACTGAGTAAAAACCTATCTTTTAACAGGCTAAAGCTGTTTACAAAAATGTTTAGGTTTCACTGATAAACACTTAAAGACCTAAAAAGTAGAAGAAATATACATTTTGAGAAACACTAAAACTTTTTCCAATGTTTTTTAAAAACAAAAAAACATATTTTTGATTTAAAAATGAGCATGAGCTAGACACATTTTTCTGCATATATTTGTAGTTCTTTCTTTAAATACTGGTATGCACATAATTTTTAATACTTTCAAATATATTTTAAAGACTTCAGATTTTTTGAAACACTTCAGTTTCAGCAAAGTTTAGAGATTATCATTCCTATCCTCAAAAGAAAAAAAAAAACAGTTGTACAGACTGAAAACCAACAATTTTTCTTAGGTTCATTAGAAAACTGAGGTCACAGGGCAAATGACCATACCAAAATCTGAAGAGAGAGTTAAATACAGAGAGACACAGCCCAGGTCAACTGATTTGAATCATAAACTGTTAGAGCCAGTAACTAACTGCAAGCATGACTCAGAGATATGGTGGGTTTGATTCCAGACCACCCACAATAAAGTGAATATCATAATAAGGTGACTCATATGAATATTTTGCTTTCCCTACACATATAAAAGTTATGTTCACACTACAATGTAGTCTATTAAGTGTGCAACAGCATTATGGTAAAAAAATGAACATGTCTTAATTTAGAAATACTTGCTTAGAAATGCTTACCATCACCAGAACCCTCAGTGAGCCTTAATTCTTTTGCTGCTGGAGGGTCTTGCTTCAATATTGATGGCTGTTGATTGATCAGAGTGGTGTATGGTGAAGATTGAGGTGGTTGTGGTGCTTTTTAAAAATAAGACAACAATGAAATTTGCCACATTGATTGACTAATGCTTTCATGCAAGATTTTTCTGTGGCATGCAATGCTATTTGAGAGCATTTTACTTACAATGTAACTTCTTTCAAAATTGAAGTCAGTGTTCTCAAACCCTTCTGCTGCTTTACCAACTTTTATGTAATATTCTAATATTATGTAGTATTCTGAGGTTACATAATATTATGTAATATTCTCTTTGTTGTCATTTCAACAATGCTCACAGCATCTTTACCAGGAGTGGATTCCACATCAAGAAACCACTATCTTTGTTAATCTCCAAGAAGCAACTCCTCACTCATTCAAGTTTTATAATCAGATGGCAGCAATTAAGTTACATCAGTAGGCTCCACCTCTAATTCTTTTTCTCTTGCTATTTTCATCACATCTGCAGTTATGTCCTACACTGAAGGTCTTGAACTCCTCAAAGTTATTCATGAGGGTTGGCATCAACTTCTTTCAAACACCTGATAATGTTGATATTTTAACCTCCCACCATGACTCCAGAATGGTCTTAGTGGTATCTAGAATGGTGAATCCTTTCCTGAAGGTTTTCAATTTCCTTTGCCCTGTTCCATCAGATAAATCACTATCTAAGGCAGCTATACCCATATTTCTTAAATAATAAGACTCCCATTTGAAATGGTTCCTTGATCCATGGGCAACAGAGTGGATGTTGGATGTTGTGTTAGCAGTTATGAAAACATTCATGTCCTCATACATCTCCATTGGAGCTCTTGGGTGACCAGTGAAAGTCCTAGATGACATCTTCTTCCAATATAAGGCTGTTGTGTCTACATTGAAATATCTATTGTTTACTGTAGCCACCTTTATCAATGATCTTAGATCTTCTGTACAACTTCCTGCAGCTTATACATTAGCACTTACTGTTTCACTTTGTGTTTTTAGTTATGGATATGGCTTCTTTTCTTAAACTTCATGGATCAACCTCTGCTAGCTTCAAACTTTTCCTCTGCAGTTTCATTACCTCTCTCAGCCTTCATATAATTGAAGAGAGTTAGATCATTGTTCTGAATTAGGCTTTGGTTTAAGGATATATTGTGACTGGTTTGATCTATCCAGATGGCTAACACTTTCTCCATATCAGTAATAAGGCTGTTTCACTCTTTTACCATTCCTTTGTTTACTGAAGTAGCATTTTTAATTTCCTCCAGGAACTTCTTTATTAGTATTATGTCTGTCATGATGCTCTGTGATCAATGATCTTTGATGTTACTAATGTAATTGTATTGGGGCACCACGACTCACACCCATATAAGAAGGCATATCTAACGGGTAAGTGCTGTGTGTGTTCTGACTTGCTCAACTGAACAGCTCTTCACTCATTTCTCTCCTTCTCAGCTCTCCCTATCCCCTGAGACACAACTAAACAGGCATATCTTAGAAATATTGTGAGTTTGGTTCCAGATCACCTTAAGAAAACAAATATCATAATAAAGTGATTCACATAAATTTGTTGTTTCCCAGTGCATATAAAAGTTATGTTCAGATTATGTAGTCTAAAGAGGGAAATAGTCATTTCAAAAAAGCTCAGGTGAAAAGTGACTATACTGAAATAAACTTGGACTGTTCTCTGTAACAAAGGCCCATCCTTCTACTACTTTACCAGAGCCTTGAGAAATCTGAGAAAGAGACAAGTACCCAACTCCAATATCCTCTAGCCTTCTTGTCTTTCATAAGGTAAAGAGCAAAAAAGTCTAAGAAGCACTGCTGAAGGTCACAGAAGGGGGATTTTGGCCACTAAAAGACAGATTTAATCATAAGTTTATAGAATGCTTCTCCTCCTCAATATCTTACTAGCACATTAATACAACTCTAGTATAGTAACAGTGAATTACAACTGAGAGAACCTGAAGGCAGATTCTATTAAAGAAGTCATTCTCAGGAAACCCAAAGATAGGAGGATGGAAAAAACTAAAATAAACAAAACGAGGAAACTTGAGAAAATGAGGTCTCTTGGACCTACAAATGCTGCAAACATCACATGCAGTCCAGCTCCTAGAAGAATTAACATAAAACCTCACATTAAAATCCTAATTCTATGAGTTTATATTATCCAGTAATAGTTGAGTTTCTTTCAACAACAACAACAAAAAATTGCTAGACACACTAAAAGCAAAAATATAACAAAAAAAAAACCAGTGTCTACAAAAACAAGGCACACATTAGAACCAAACTCAGAATTGACACAGATTCGAAAATTATTAAATAGAGAATTTAAGATAACTATTTTTAATACATTAAGAGCCCTAGTGGAAATTTAGATAATAAGAAAAAAACAGGCAGCTAATATAATCAGATAATTTGAAACTCTAAGAATCAATTTAAAAAATTCTAGAAATAAAAACACTGTGACAATGTTAACTGTTCAGTGTAATACTGAAAAATGACTTTCATGATCTCAACAGTAGAATGGACATTGCCAAGGAAATAATAATTGAGCTCCAAATATAAACGCAAACACAGAGAGAGAACAAAAAAAGAATAGACATCAATAACTATGGAACAATTATAAAAAACATAATATATAAGTAATGGAAATAGCAGAAGAAAATAAATGAAAGGAATAAATAGTTGAATCAATAATATCTGATAATTTCCCAAAATTAATGACAAACACCAAAGTACAGATGAAGAAAACTTAGAGAACACTAGAGTATAAATAATTATATATATGTATATAAAGTGTACCTAGACACATCAGATTCATACTCAAATTGCAGTTAATGAAAGACAAAGAGAAAATATTAAAAGAATCTAGAGAATGGAAAACTTACATACAGAGAAACAAGGGTTACATCAAATGTCTATTCAGAGACATTACAAGCAAGAAGAGAGTGCAGTTAAATATTTCAAGTGTTGAGAGAAAGAAACCACCAACCTAGAAATCTGTCTCCAGTGAAATTACCCTTCATAAGTGACAGAGAAATAAAGACTTTCTGAGACAAAGAAAATGAAATAATTTGTCACAAGTAGACATACTTTGCAAAAAATTTTAAAAGAATTTATTTAAAGAGAAGAAAAATGATATGTGTCAGAAACTGAGATCTACATTAAGGAAGAGCATCAGAGAAGAAATGTATGAAGGTAAAATAAAATAATGTATTTTTATGATTCACAATTAACCAAATAGATAATGTTTGTTCAAAGTAATTATAGCAATAATATACAGAGTGATTACAGTATGTGGATGAGTGAAATTAAGAAACAGGAAGAAGGAATTGAAAATACTCTGCTATATGGTGTCTGCGCTACTCAGGAATTGGTATAGTGTTATTTGAAAGTAGATTTAGATTAATTACAAATGTATGTTGTAAACCTTAGGGTCAACACTAAAACAAATTAAAAATGTATGATGGAAATGCTGAGAGGAGATAAGATGGAATCATATAAACTGCCCGATTAAAACCAAAGAAGGCAGAAAAAGGAGTAGTAAAAAATTCAAGAAAAATGACAAAGAATAAAAAATTGTTGCAAACACGATAAATATTAATTCAACTATATACACTAGTAATCACTATAAACATAAGTGGTCAGAATACACCAATTAAAAAATAAAGACTGTCAGAGTGAATTTAAAAAGAAAAAGACCAAAGAAGTCTCAAGGGAAATTTTAAAATACTGTCGATTAAAAAAAATTAAAATGCCACTTATTAAAATGTGTAGACTTAGTAAAAGCAGTGTTAAGCAGGAAATTAATAGCATTGAATTCATATATTAGAAATGAAGATCTAAGCCTCATTAATCTAACCCTCCACCTTAAACCTGTAATATGAGAAACATAATTCTAAAGGAAGCAGAATAAAAGAAACAAAAAATAGTGTATAACTTGACATTGAAGACAAAAAATCCATAAAGAAAATCAATAAAACAAAGAGCTGATTCATTGAAAAAATAAATACGATTGATAAAACTCTTGCCAGAGTAACCAAAACAAAATAAAAAAGAAGATACAATTTACTACTATCAGAAATGAAAGAGGGATCATCATTATAATCCTTTTAAGGTCCTTGGGGGTTGATGTCATGAAAAACTCTATGTCCACAAATTGTACAAACTAGATGAAATGGGTTAATTCATTGAATGACATAAACTACCAAAACTCACATAAGGAGAAAGAGAATAAGAATAGACCTATATCTAAGAAGGAATTAAAAAATAATTAATAATCTTACAAAAAAATCTCAAATCACTAGGCTCAGATGGTTCACTGATAAATTGTGTAAACATTTAAGGAGAAAATGATACCAATTTTTATATGATCTCTTCCAGAAAGTAGAAGCAGAGAACACCTTCTAAAATCATTCAATGAGGCCAGCATTAACTTAATACCAAAATCCAACAAAATATTACAAGAAAGGGAAACTACAGACCGATATTCTCATCAATAGGCTTTTTAATAACCTTAACCAAATATTTGCAAATCAAGTTCAATAATGTACACAAAGTATTGTATACTATGACAAAGTGGGATTTATTCCAGGCATGCAAGGCTGATTCAACATTTAAAAAAAATCATTAAGATATTCCGTCACAATAACAAGCCAAGGAATAAAAATTATATGACCACTTCAATAGATACATAAAAACATTTGACAAACCCCAACACTCATTTGTGATTAAAAACAGCACACTAGGAGTTCAGGGGAATATTTACACTTTGATGAAGAACATATGCAAAAATCTTACAAGTTTACTTCACTAATTGTGAGAAACTAGATGCTTTCCCTTAAAACTGGGAACACGAAAGATGTCCTGTTTTCCCATTCTTATTAAATATTGTACTGGAAGTAGAGCTAACTAATTCAATAAGACAAGGAAAGAAAATAAAACTATATAAATTGGAAAGAAAGAAAAAAACTGTGTATATTCATAACTTGATTGTCTTTTTTTAATATTTTGAAAATTTATTGAAGTTTTTAAAAAATTATTGTATTACCTTTTATCATAGGGGACTCATAACTTCTTTTTAAAAAACTTTTTTTTTATTATACTTTAAGTTCTAGGGTACATGTGCCCAATGTGTAGGTTTGTTACATATGCATACTTGTGCCATGTAGGTGTGCTGCACCCATCACCTCGTCAGCACCCATCAACTCATCATTTACATCAGGTGTAACTCCCAATGCCATACCTTCCCCCTCCCCACTCCCCATAATAGGCCCTGGTGTGTGATGTTCCCCTTCCAGAGTCCAAGTGATCTCATTGTTCAATTCCCACCTATAAGTGGGAATACATGCGGTATTTGGTTTTCTGTTCTTGCGATAGTTTGCTGAG
>NW_012115488.1:2914500-2917946 GCF_000951035.1 Colobus angolensis palliatus
ACATTTAAGTCTCTAATCCATCTTGAATTAATTTTCACATAAGGAGTAAGGAAAGGATCCAGTTTTAGCTTTCTACTTATGGCTAGCCAATTTTCCCAGCACCATTTATTAAACAAGGAGTCCTTTCCCCATTTCCTGTTTTTCTCAGGTTTGTCAAAGATCAGATGGCTATAGATGTGTGGTATTTTTTCTGAGGTCTCTGTTCTGTTCCATTGGTCTATATCTCTGTTTTGGTACCAGTACCATGCTGTTTTGGTTACTGTAGCCTTGTAGTACAGTTTGAAGTCAGGTAGTGTGATGCCTCCAGCTTTGTTCTTTTGACTTAGTATTGTCTTGGCAATGTGGTATGTAGAAAATACCAACCATTCCACAAAAAGTATCCAGGAACTAAGAAGTATTTATGGCAAGATTGCAGATACAACGTTAAAACAAAAGTCGGTTGCTTTCCTATATGGTAGTAATAAATTAATGAAATTTGAAATTAAAAACACAATACCACTTATATTAGCACCATAGAAATGAAATACTTATATATAAATCTAATAAAATATGTATAGAATCAATATGAGGAAAACTACTAAACTCTTACGAAGAAAATCAAAGATGATTTAAATAAATGGAAAAATAATTCATGTTCTTTTATAACAATACTCAATATAATTACGATGTCAAGCATTCCCATCTTTATAGATTCAACTTAATCCTAATAAAAATCAAGGCAAGTTATTTTGTGGATATTGATGAACTACTTCTAAAGTTTGTATGAAAATTCTAAAGACCCAGAACAGAGAGCACAATACTGAATAAGAAAAGTTCATGGACTGCCACTAGACAACTTTAAGATTTACTATGAAACTGCAGTGTCAAGACATTGTAATATTGATGAAAGAAAAGACAAATAGATCAATGAAACAGAATAGAGAGCCCAGAAATAGATTTAGAAATATAGTGAAGTGATCTTTGATAAAAGAATAAAGGCAATTCAGTGGAGAAATGATAATCTTTTCAACAAATGTCCTGGAAAATTGGACATTTCTATGTAAAAATATAACTCTAGACACAGACCTTTTGCAAAAATTGAGAGAGGTCATAGATCTAAAGGTAAAATGCAAAGTTGTAAAACTCCTAGGTGCTAACATAAGGAGAAAATGTAGGTAACCGTAGGTTAGGCCATGAGTTTTCAGATTGAACACCAAAAGTACGATTTGTGAAAGAAAAAAAAAAGGTAAGTTTGACTTTATCAAAATTTAAAATTTCTGCTCTTTGGAAAACACTGTTAATGAAATAAAAAGGCAAGCCATAGACTAGGAGAAAATATTTGCAAAACACATTTCTGATAAAGGAGGTGTGTCTAAAATATACAAGGAATCCTTACAACTCAATAATGAGAAAACAATAAAAACTGGGATAAGGATCTGAACAGGTATTTCACCAAAGAAGATACACAAATGGCAAATAAGCCTATGAAAAGATGCTCAACATTGTACGTCATAAGGTAATTTCATATTAAAATATTGTAATACCAGACACCTATTAAAATGGCTAAAATCCAAAAAATAAACTGAGTATATCAAATGCTGACTAGGGTGTAGAGCAACAGAAACTCTCATCCATTGCTGATAAAAATTTTAAAAAATGATACAGTCACTTTGGAATACAGCTTGGTAATTTCTTACATAGCTAAACATGGTTTTACAATATGATCCAGCAGTCATGTTCCTAAGTATTTATGCAGTTGGGTTGAAACTTATAGCTACATAAAAACCTGCAAACATCTTGATAGCGCATGTATTCATAATTTCACAAAACTGGAAGTAACCAAGATATCCATCAATAAGCGAATGGATAAATTGTGGTATATCCATAAAATGTAATAATGTTCTGCAGTAAAAAGAAAGGAGCTATCAAGCCAAATAAATGACAGGAAGGAGCTTTAAATGCATATGGCATTTAAGTGAAAAAAGCCAGTCTGAAAATAATACATTCTGTATGATTCCGACTATTTGACAGTCTGGATAAGATAAAGCGTAGAGAGAGTAAAAGTCAGTTGTTGCTGGGGATTGTGGTGGTGGTGGGAGATATGATAATAGGTGAAGCATACAGAGCTTTTAGGGCAGTAAAACTGTTTTGTGTAATAGTCTACTAGCAGATATATGACGTTATATATTTGTCAAACCCCACAGAACTGTACAAATAGTGTACAAAGGAACGAAGAGTGAATCTCCATTTAAGTCATGGACTTCAGTTAATGACATGTCAATATTAGTTCATTAATTGTAACAAGTGTGCTATACTAAAACAAGATGTTAAAATAAGGAAAATTGTATGTGTATCAGGGTCAGGAATCTGAGATCTCTGTACTATCTGCCCAGTTTTATGTACACCTGAACTCTTCTAAGGAATCAAGTCGGCCGGGCGCGGTGGCTCATGCCTGTAATCCCAGCACTTTGGGAGGCCGAGGCGGGCGGATCACGAGGTCAGGACATCGAGACCATCCTGGCGAACACGGTGAAACCCCGTCTCTACTAAAAATACAAAAAAATTAGCAGAGCGTGGTGGCGGCGCCTGTAGTCCCAGCTTCTCGGGAGGCTGAGGCAGGAGAATGGCGTGAACCTGGAAGGCGACAGAGCTTGCAGTGAGCGGAGATCGCACCACTGCACTCCAGCCTGAGAAACAGAGCGAGACTCTGTCTCAAAAAAAAAAAAAAAAAGAATCAAGTCGGCTGGGGTGGTGGCTCACGCTTGTAATGCAAGCACTTTGGGAGGCCGAGGCAGGTGAATCACTTGAGGACAGGGGTTTAAAGCTAGCCTGGCCAACCTAGTGAAACCCTGTCTCTACTAAAAATACAAAAATCGGCCGGGCGTGGTGGCGGGTGCCTGTAATCCCAGCTACTCAGGAGGCTGAGGCAGGAAGATGCTTGAACCTGGGAGGTAGAGGTTGCCGTGAGTCAACATCACAGCATTGCACTTCAGCCTGGGCAACAAGAGCAAAACTCTGTCAAAAAAAAAAAAAAAAAAAAGAAGAAGAAGAACAAAAGAAGAAAATAATAAAGTTTCTATAGGTAAAAAAATGTATATAAAGTTGAACAAAAATGAGTATCTCTGTTATAGATGATGAAAGTTTAATTCTGGCAGCATCTTTTATTTTAAAATACGAAAACAATGGATACACTGATAATGCGCTTTCAAAAGAAATCTAACAAACCTGAGTGTGCAGCCCATCAGAAGAAGCATTAATATATCACTATGAGAAAGGCAGAGCAAAAACTTTTTCTTTTTTTTTTCTTTTTTGAGACGGAGTCTCTTCTTTGTCGCCCAGGCTGGAGTGCAGTGGCCGGATCTCGACTCACTGTAAGCTCCGCCTCCCGGGTTTACGCCATTCTCCTGCCTCAACCTCCCGAGTAGCTGGGACTGCAGGCGCCCACCACCTCGCCTGGCTAGTTTTTT
>NW_012115488.1:2918116-2952337 GCF_000951035.1 Colobus angolensis palliatus
GAGTGCAGTGGCGTGATCTCGGCTCACTTCAACCTCCACCTCCCAGGTTCAAGTGATTCTCCTGCCTCAGCCTCCTGAGTAGCTGAGACTTCAGGCGCGCACCACTATGCCCTGTTAATTTTTATATTTTTAGTAGTGACGGGCTTTCACCATGTTGGTCAGGCTGGTCCAGAACTCCTGACCTCGTGATCTGCCCGCCTTGGCCTCCCAAAGTGCTGGGATTACAGGCGTGAGTCACCGCGCCTGGCAAAAACTTTTTCTTTTGTCTTTTGCCAATATCTTAACCTGAACAGAGTTTCTTTGTAGCCTAGGTTATGATAGCATAGGGAAATGGAGAGAAAGCAAGAGATCATGAAATCTACTGATACCTGTGATCCAAATTAAGACATTAATTCCAGGTCTGTTTTGTGTCAGATCAAATGACACATTACTATTTATTTAATATACATTAGAAATTCTATAAAATTCCTTGTTTTACGAATTTATTAACGTAAAGGCAGTCTAAAATAATTTCTCTATTTTATTTCATATGTATACTTACCAAGCTAAGTCAAATTGATTAGCACCTGGATGAGAATTTGGCAGATGCAGTAAACGATGCATATTGCCTTGAATTCTAGAAAATTCCAAGCATATAATAATTATTTGGTTTTTTAAAGATCTAATCTCGGAATTCTACTCTCAAAGAGAGAGAGAGCGATAGATGAGAGAGAGAGATGACAGAGAGAGAGAGAGAGAGAGAGAAACGGAGACAGAGAGAGACAGAGACAGAGAAAGTATGTGTGTATGTTAATGGCAGTGGGGTGGGGAGGCAACTAATGATTATGAATAGTATGTTATAATTGTTTTCCTTAAAAATCAGCTTGCATATGACACTTCTTACAAATCTTATGAGCAAGGAACTTACGAATAAAGTTATTCTAAACTTCAGTGTCTGAATTTCAATGACACTCATCTACTTATAATGCCAGTAGTTTATGATTTCATAGTGATTCACAAATCTCTTTATCCTTTATTACCACACTTCTACAACTGAGTAGGGTAACTAAGGTATAAGGATACTTCAATAGTAGCTATTCACATTTCCACATACCTTCACATCCTGGCAATTCTTTTAGGAATAGTGGCAGTCGATAGAAATTATTGAACATTGGACATTTTCAGCTTACTCCACATTCTCCAGTGAAATCATTCAGTTATCTTTCTTGATGCAACTTCCTATTTGAAGACATTCTCAGCACCCTCTATTTCTTACCATCTTTACTGAATTTCCAAACATTATTCCAGCCATGCCACTTGTTAAAACAAAACAACAAACCAAACCAAACAAAAACTTCCTTTTTATCCTTTAAGCAATTGACCTGTTTTATTTTAAAATTTTCCACAAAACTCATTCCACAAGTTACCCATTTTTTTTTTTTAGAAGGAGTCTCACTCTGTTGCCCAGTGTGGAGTGCAGTGGCGTGATCTCAGTTCACTGCAACCTCCACCTCCTAGGTTCAGGTGATTCTCCTGCCTCAGCCTCCTGAGTATCTGATATTACAGGAGCGTGCCACCATGCTCAGCTAATTTTTGTATTTTTAGTAGAGATGGGGTTTCACCATATTGGACAGGCTGGTGTTGAACTCCTGACCTTGTGATCCACCCGCCTTGGCCTCCCAAAGTGCTGGGATTACAAAGACTTTTTGTATTCAATTTTTCAAAACAATAAATGAAAATTCAAAATAGAAGTTATAGAACTTGAGCTTAAATTATAATAAATGGAAAAGTTGATCAAGTTCATTTTCATAATCCATCTGAACAATTAGTTCATTAAAAATATATATTGATATCAACTATTTTCTAAGCACTCAAGAGAAAAAAAGATGAATAATAACATTGTTACTGCCCAAACTTATTATCTAGATAGTATAAACAACTAACACCAAGACATATGAACAGTTGTAAACTATTAAAGATATGAAGGTAAAAGGGATATGATGAAACCAGAAATTTATGGGTCTTGAGAAATTTGATAGTCAAAATTTTTACATCAATTATGCAGAACTGCTGCTAAAATTATCATTCTATATTAACCAAATAGATGACTTCAGTTTTCTTTTTGGGCTCTCTTCTCAGGACTACGTAGCCATAATCCTTTTTTCAGCTTTCAGGAGGAAATTAACACATCCGTTAAAGTTTTAGTCCATGAGCTTGTTTTCCCAATTTCTAAAAATATAAAACATTAAGTCAATGTTTTTATAGAAATCAGAAATTATCTTTGAGCAGCTGCAATTTTTATTCTGCATCTTTCAAATTTGTTTTAAGGTGCTACAAAATTAACAGATGCTCTTATTTCTCAGCATCCCAGTGAAGGAAGGGAGATTAAGTGGAATTTTTGTAGTAGCCATTTCTCCTGACTGTACCTATTATAAGACCACTCACTTATATTAAAAGAACCATCTAAAACTATCTTGATTTCAGAATTTGTCATATTCTTTGTTCATATATATTGACTTCTTTTTAGTTTTAAAAGGATGAATAAAATCTTTTTTCCATAGAAAATGAAAGAGTGTTAGAAAAGAAAGGTCTGCAGTTGATTTCTTTTCATTAGAAGTAGGTGGGACAAAAGTACATGAGTTTATATGGGCAGGAGTGGATTGATGGGGAAGTAACAATTCTTAGTTATATATCATATTCTGGACATTATTGTAGACATGTCTTTCATTTAATCTACACTGTGATCCTTTTAAACAGTGTTTATAAGTGACTAATTTTTAGCTAATACTCCCATCCTGACACAGTAGGTAGCAGCTTATTCATGCAAGAACCTGATATACTTTTATTACCACACTTTGGGAACTCTTATTTCTCATTCACTGTAAAGGTCTTCAATTTACAAGTTACTGAAGAGAGATTGTTCTTATATTGTTTCTTAGTAGATCCAGCTCTTGTAGTTGACTAAAATTTGGGCCAAATTTTTCTTTTCCTATTATGCTAATATTTGCCCTCAGACTATACCTTATGGTGACATCAATATCAACACCAATGCTAGTACAACATCAGTACCAATATGAACACTCACACAACTAACTTTGATTTATCATTACAAACATGAATACCAATATTGAAATCAGTGATGATATCAATACCAATGACAGCACAATACAATTAAAGTATCAATATCTGTATTTTATGTCAAAGATAGATAACTTATTTTATCTGCATTAAATTATCACAATAAATATATATTGCCATTACTATCAGCATCTATTATAAGATGAACAAACTGATACTCAAAGACACCAACTAACTCATTCAATGTCTCATAGTGAAGTGACAGAATCAGAACTGGTTTTCAAATCTGTCTGATTGCAACAAATATAATGCACTGCAGTCTTTTTGATACTACTTCTGAATATTTCAAGAACAGTGTAGTCTCTGCTCTTTTCCCTATGTAGGCTTTCTTCTTAAAATTAAACAGATGTAAGCCTCCTTTCAGGTCCAAGAAGGAGATTAAGATATTCATTAAATTTAATTTGAATTTTCCACTCAAATTGCAGAAATATTCATTGCTGATTGATTTTTTAACAATATGTATAATTGCTCATCGAGTACCTCATTAGGCTTTCAGTGGGCCATGGTTCTTCATCCATGGTTGAAAAATGTATTAAAATATTTTTGAAGCGACACATATTTATATTCTTGGCACTTGAACTTTGGGTCATAGGTGCCTTTTTGCTAATCTGGTAACACCTAGCTATTAGCATGAGAACCCTCCCATTAGAGTCATGGCCTTAATCACCACAGTGATTCAAGCATTGCACTTTTTCCTTCTAGACAAATTTGTGTTCACATCATTTAGTATAGTCAAAGGAGTCAGTTCTGTCTCCCAGTTATCTCATACATTCTAGGCTTTTCAGTGTTCAAATCACCACTTTCAGAGAAATATTCATGTCCATGTAGCTCCTTTTTACCTTTACTTGAAGCCAGCAAACCTGCGTAGTGGTACATAGACTCATTTCCTTCATTTATCTTTTGTAACCTCTTATAGCATAACAAAGGAGGAAAACAACTACAATTTTCAGGTGTATGGACAGATGTTGATAAGATCAAATCAAGATGGGGTCCTCAAACTTTGTTTATCTCCAAGAAATCTCAAATAGTCATTTACTCAAATGTGATTAGCTCCCATTATGGTCTCAAAGCCCATTGTCAACAGCTAAAAACAATTTCCTCTCTCTGTTTCCAATTGACAGTGGGGTATATACTCTGTTCTTTCAGTTGTTTCACAGCTTGCCAAACAACTACTAGATTTGTTCTGGGTTTGCTTTATTTTTTCCTAAGTACTATCTTATTCTTTCTGTCTTTACAACTCTTCAAGAAAGCTGTTTGTTCTATCTTCAAATTTTTAAAAAAATAACTGTCCTTCATTGCTCAAATTTCTCAAAAAATCACATGCTTTCTCTTTTCGAGAAAACCATTACTTATATTCTACTTTACTTGTTTATTCTTTTCCATAGTACTTCTCATTTGGAACCTACTAGATGATACAATCATTTTCATATTTCTTGTTTAATATCTGTCTCCTCCCATTAGATGTAAGTTTACACAAGCAAAGATGTTGGTTTCCACAGATATTTTAAACCCCAGTCTCTACAATAGTGACTGAACACAAACTAGTACTCCATCAATACTTGATGAGTGAATAGATGACTCAGTATCTCATCTATTTTCTTCTATTTATGAAAACTTTAAAACTCATGTTTGATGATATGTAAATAATTTAATCTACTTTTCTCTACTTTCCCAAACATTTGAATGAATTTAAAGACAAATTTGAAAATTTATATGGTGATGATTAAAAGTAAAATATTGAGTCTAGGATGAAAAAAGTTTGTGTAGAGTGTGACAGTTAATAAAATTTCTCCCATTATGATGATAGCTGTATTTGGCAAGAGTAAAAGTAAGATTCGATGAATAGGCTCTAGATGGGGAAAATAACAAAAGTAAATGTGGAGAACTGGAGACTTGTGGAGAAATAGAAAT
Source organism: Colobus angolensis palliatus (assembly GCF_000951035.1). Classification (NCBI taxonomy): domain Eukaryota; kingdom Metazoa; phylum Chordata; class Mammalia; order Primates; family Cercopithecidae; genus Colobus; species Colobus angolensis. Next base: position 2,923,145 of record NW_012115488.1, read on the forward strand.
TAGTATGGCATTGAGGAAGGCAGCAAGAAGACAGGATTGAAGGACAGAGTAGAGACAAAATCAGTTAGCCAGGGAGGAGCCAGAATGAATGGCCGAGGGCTCTGGCCAAAAACTTTGATCTTAGAATAGAAAGAAATAAACAAATAAGCTCTTGATTAGGGAAATAGAATGATAAAAATGTTAAAGAAAGGTTAAGTTCTTATCATCACTTGCTACTTATAGTTTGATATATATGGTGTACTAACAGAAAATTGAGTTAATAATTTTTAGTAATCACTTCATGGCAGTCTGTGTCCTGCATGCACTAAATATTTAACTTAACTAAAAAGTAATCATGCAATAAAATGACTTTTTCTGTGCAAAGTACATTAGCCTCCCACTCTTACAGGCAAAATTAGAACTCATTTCATAACCTATTACTTTTGTAGACATGGTCTGTTGAGTTCTACAATATATTTCAATGTTTTATGAAACTGTACTAGCTACACTGATAATATTAATTTACACCTGCTTTTTTCTTTAAACCAAGCGTATTTCCTAATAGTGGGTTCCATATTTGAGTATATTTTGAGGGCATTTAATATGCGTTTTCTGAGTAAATCAATGGGTTTATGTTATTGCATGTATATATTTATATGTATGGATGTGTGCATATAAACATAATAAAGTGACATATCTATTCTGTATATTACACATTTAAAAGTTGTCAAGAGTATAGAGTTACATTGAATTAGTATAGATCTGCCAATTTTCTAAGGTAATAGTCCACATGTGCATTTTAGGAAGTTAATAGATGCTTAATTAGATAATGTTAGTATGTTACAGTACTTTCTGCATAAGGAGAATTTAATAATGAAAGTCATTGAAGACAGTAGAATTATACTGTGATCAGTTCATCATCAAGGTGATTGGTTCTCCTCTTCCAATCGTTTCCTATGCTCTTTAAGGTATTTGGGGGGAATTCTTAGGCATATCACCTGAATGTCCCACCATAAATTTTGGCTATTTTTCTAAGAAAGTTAATATAACTTTGGCCTCTGTTTGAATTTTTATTCAGAGAGAATAGGTATATATTTTTCTCTATGTCCTCTAAGAGCAGTACAAGGAATGTGAGTTAGATATAATGAAAATGTTCTTGACAGTGTTAGCTGTTAAACATTGGAATAAGTTATAACAAGGAAAGGTTAGAGGGCTTTAAAAATGAGATGAATCATCATCTTAATAACATAACGTAAAAGCAACATAGGGAATGTCATTCAAGATCAGAACAGTGGTCTATTCAGCTGCTACTTTTTCTGTAACATAAATATCTAGAATGTAGCAGTTTCCTTCCCCAACAGTCGCCTTACAATAATGTAACTCAAGTATTCTTAGTTTCACTTTAATATGTTCCTGAGAAGTGAATTTAATCTAGCTTAAACCTGTTCATCCTTTTATACAGTACAGCCTTTTTTTTGATATCAGAGAATAATTTTCTTTATGTTTTTATACCTAAGCCATTCAGACTTTTTGGGAAAATCCACCATTAATGAATTAATACATTCATTCATACACCTGATAAATATCATTTGAAATATCAGAATATATAATATTGAAGAAATTGACTTAGGCATTATATGAACGCGACATAAATGATATATTTTAATCTGACCTCTATAGGTATAAGTTAAGAATTGCACTCAGAGCAAGATGGCAGAATAAGAGTTGTTAGGCTTCTCTCTTCCCCCACAGTGGAAATTAAACTAGCAACTATCCACAGGCAAAAATGCTATCATGAATATCCCAGAACTTGGGAATGAGGCTGAGACACCTGTTTGAACCACATAACTGAAAAAAGCTATAATTTAATGGTAATAACAGTTCTTTGACCATGCTGCCCCTCCTCAAGCTGGCACAGCACCACACATGGAGAATGCCCCTAGATTTATGATTTCTATGGTGGAAAAATTGACTTGGAGGTAGACATCCAGCTTCCCTACCATTCTGGGACTCTACAGGAGGCTTACCTCCATCTTGTCCCATGGGAAACTCTGGAAGTACTGGCAGGGCTAGATTACCTGAGGTCAGTTACAAACAAAGAATGAGGCTGGGGCTCACATCAACTAGCATGTGGATCTTGGTAATTGTTCTGCATTCTGGCCAATGGAAGTACTACACCAGAGAGACTAACCAACAGTGCCATGCTGCAGGAAACACAGCCCATGGAACTTCCAAGCCCAAATCTCTAGCCAGCTTCCTCGCACATCCTGGATGTGTTCGCTGGTTTTCCCAGTTAAGAAGCAACTGTGGCCGGTCGCGGTGGCTCACGCCTGTACTCCCAGCACTTTGGGAGGCTGAGGCCGTTGAATCACGAGGTCAGCAGATCTAGACCATCCTTGCTAACACGGTGAAACCCCGTCTCTACTAAAAATACAAAAAGAAATTAGCTGGGCATGGTGGCCGGCACCTGCATTCCCAGCTACTTGGGAGACTGAGGCAGCAGAATGGCGTGAACCCGGGAGGCGGAACTTGCAATGAGCCGAGATCTGGCCATTGCACTCCAGCCTGGGCAACAGAGCCAGACTCAAATATTACCTGTGGATACAGCGTCTGGCCCTGACCAACCACTGCAAGCAAGAAGTGATCCAACTAAGCCCTGGTTTTCTTATTAAATATTCTCCATGCTTGAAGGCAATTGCAGGTCAGGGATTACCAAGGGAGAGAGTGTCTTGTCCTGCCAAACCTCAGTTGCTGAGTGATGACTTCACCAAACTTCGGTGCTCTGCTTAAGCATATGCCAGGCTGGGAAACAAACTCAAGTTCATGCATATCTGTGCCACATAGCCTCTTCCCTGCCCATGCTTTGTGGCTGAGCAGCAACCCAAGATACTTCACTCAGCCTTGGAGTTTAGTACATGGCCTTGCCCAACTATAGGTTCGAAACAACAACATCTCCACCATTCCGAGAGTGGTAATCTGCCACTTTGCCCAACCAGAGATTATTTTCAGAGCCCAGGCAGCAGTCAAATCTGACGGCAGAGTCCATTCAGTGGTCTTACTAGACCACAGAGCTCAGCCATCATTACCATTCAACCTCAGAGCACAGGAAGTGACCCAGCCCAGTGGAAGAACCTGACACTAAAGTCTGCCTGTCTATAGCTACTACTAGCTGGATTACCTGCAATCATAGGCTAGACAAAATAATAAAGGTCTATCACCACCAAAAAATACCTGTAAAGATTGGAAAAGGTACCTGTCTTATCAAGTGCGCAGGTATCAATGTAAGTACACAGGATTATTAAAATTCAGGGAAATGTAACACCACCAAAGGAAGTTAATTGAGCTCCAATAATGGAACCAGAATGAATGGGGTTCTAGGAAATGACTAACAATTAATTCCGAATAACTCTCTTAAAGAGTTTTAGAGAAAGTCAAGAAAATGCAGAGAGAAAATTACATAAAATTTGTTAAACAATTTATGAACAAAATGAAAAGTTTGACTAAAAAAGAATAAGAATTTATAATGATAAAGACTGTAATAACTGATTTGAAAAATTCAATAGAATGCTTCAACAGAAGACATGATTAAACAGAACCAATGAGCTTGAAATTAGAAAATTTTAAATTATCTAATTAAATGAGCAAAAATAAAACAAAATAAAAAGAAAGAAGTCCTACAGAAATTATGAGGTACCATGAAGTGAACTAATTTTTGCATAACAGGAATTTCTGAAAGAGAAGAGAGACAAAAAGCACTAGCATACACATTTAAGGGAATAATGGCTGAAAATTTTTCTAAATCTGAGGAAAGATGACAATATCCAGATACAGAGAGCTCAGAGGTTGCCAATCCAGCCCCAAAAAGGGTTCATCAAGGTGCAGCATAATCAAATAATCAAAAATCACAGGCAAAAAAAAAAAAAAAAGAATACTAACAGCAACAAGAAATTTGAAAAATCTCATTCAAGGGTATCCCAATGCAATTTCAGTAGATTTCTCAGCAGATATCCTGCATGCCAGAGGATAGGTGGATGATATAGTCAAAGTGCTAAGGAAAAAAAATGAAAACAAAAATACTGCCAACCAAGAATACTTTACATGTCAATGACATCATTCAGAAATGAAGGATAGATAAAAACTTCCCCAGACAAACAAAAGCTAAGGGAGTTTGTCACCACTAGGGGTACCTTTACAAGTACTGTTAAAGGAAAATCTTTAAGATAAAACAAAAGACTGCTAATTAATAACAAAAAAAAAAAGAAAGTAAAAAAACTTTTTTTTATGTTTGGTGTAAGTAATACACAGTCATAGGATTATCAAATATGTATGAGTGTTATACATCAATTTTATGCATACTAGGAAGATTAAAAGACAAAACTATTAAAAATAAATACATTTACAATACACTCTAAGGGATACAAGTTCAAAAGAAAAGCAAATGTAGAATTTGACAGGGAAAATTATAAAAGATGGGGGATAGAGAATGAAAGTGCAGAGGTTTTGTACATGATTAAAGGTAAGTTGTTATCAGCTTAAAGTAGCCTAAGAATAAGATATTTTATGTAAGCCTCAAAATAACCAAAGCAAAAATACATAGTCGTTGCACAAAACATAAAAAGGATGGAGTCAAAGCATTCCACCACATAAACCCATCAGACTACAAAGCAAAATAGCGAGAAAAGTAGAAAGGACCTACAAAACAATGAAAAAGTAAATTACAACATGGCAGTAGCAAATCCTTACCTACCAATAATTACCTGGTGTAAATGATTATATGCTCCAACAAAAAGACAGAGTATTTGAATGGATGATAAAATATCCACCATATGTGGCATACAAGAAACTCATTTTACTAGCAAGGACACACATAGACTGAAAATGGAAGCATAGTAAAAGATATTCCATGCAAACAGAAACTGAAAGAAAACAGGAAAAGCTACGTATATCTCAGACAAAATATAATGCATGTATCAGTCTTTAAGCTACAAATTACGAAAAAGGACAAAGAAGCTCATTACGTATTCACAAAACAGTTAATTCACCAAAAAGATAAAATACTTGTAAATATGGGGGGACTTTAACAAGTTCATGGAAAAATGGGAATTAAAGATAAAAATATAACGTGTAAACTTTATTTCTCAACATAAACTTTATCAATTTCAAAATACTTTTGCAAGCAATGATACCAGCCATTTAATTCATCCCTAAAGAACTGAGGGTCCTGCAAATTTAACCTAGTTAATGCAGTCTTTTGTTATTATTAACTGAAGAAAAATGAGTGCCCTTTAAATATTATCTGAGGTTAGGGAACAAACATAATTCAGAAGTTGTGAAATCAGGACTGTAGAAAAAACGTCTGATTATTTCCCCCGAAACTCTTGTAAAATTTTTCTTGTGTAAAGAGAAAAATGAACAGGAGCACTGTCATGTTGGAGAAGGACTCTGTTGAGGCTTTCTTGGGCATTATTTGTTTTTCTTATTGTTTTCCTTTTAAATATATTTTAAATTTTAGAAGAGTTTTAGATTTACAGAAAATTTGAGAATATAGTACATAGAATTCTCATATACCCCACATTCAGTGTTTTCTATTACTAACATCTTCCATTAGAATGGAACATTTTTCACGGTTAATGAGCCAATAATAATGCATTATTATTAACTGAAGTCCATAGTTTGTTCAAATTTTCCTAGCTTTCACTTAATGTCCTTTCTCTTTTCCAGGATCCTATCCAGGGTACCATATTACCTTTAATCATCATATCTCCCTAGGCTCCGCTAGACTTTGACAATTTCTCAGACTTTACTTATTTTTAATGACCTTGACAGTTTGTTTTCAATATTACAAAAATGTATAACTTACAAAAAAAATTTCGCTTCAAGGGGTACATGTGCATGTTTGTTTCATGGACATACTGCATTGTGCTGAGGTTTGGACTTCGACTGAACCTGTCACTAAAATAGTGAACATAGTACCCAATGGGTAGATTTTCAACCCTTGCCCCCCTCCTTTCCTCCCACCTTTTAGAGTCCCCTGTGTCTATTGTTCCCATCTGTATGCCCATGTACACCCAATGTTTACTTCCCACCTATAAGTGAGAACATGCAGTTCTTGTTTTTCTGTTTCTTTGATAATTTTCTTAGGACAAGAGCCCCCAGCTGCATCCATGTTCTCACAAAGATCATTATTTCATTCTTATACCATGGTTGTATAAGAGTCCACGGTGTATATGCACCACATTGTCTTTAATCCACCATTGATGGGGACCAAGGTTGATTCCATGTCTTTGCTGTTTTGCATAGTGCTGTGATAAACGTGCAAATGCAGGTGTCATTTCAGGAGAATGATTTCTTTTCCTTTGGGTATATACTCAGAAAAGAGATTGCTGGATCAAATGGTAATTCTACTTTTAGTTATCTGATAAATCTCCAATCTACTTTCCACAGGGGATACCCTAATTTACAAGCCCATCAACCATGTGTGATCACTCTCTTTTCTCCACAACCTCGCCAGCATCTGTTATTTTTTGACTTTCTAATAGCAGCCATTCTAACTGGTGTGAGATGGTACCTCATGGTGGTTTTGGTTTGCGCTTCTTTGATGATCAGTGACATTGAGCATTTTTTCATGTTTGTTGGCTGCCTGTATGTCTTCTTTTGAAAAGTATCGATTCAACTTTTGTCAACTTTTGTTTTCATTGCTTTTGCTTTTGAAGACTTAGTTGCAAATTCTTTGCCTAGGCCCATGTCCAGAACGTGGCAATTTTTCTGCTAAAGCTTTGGCTAGCATTCTCAAAACTCTCATAATAAGCAAATGTAATCATTCTTTGACCCTCCAGAAAGTCAACAAGCAAAATGCCTTGATCATCTCAAAAACTTTTGCCATTACTTTTGCTTTTGACTAATTCACTTTGGTTTTGACTGGATAACTTACACCTTTTGTCCTTTGTTTTGGATTGTGCTTTGTCTTCATGATTATCCTGGTAAGGCCATGTTTCCTCTCCTGTTACAATTCTTTGAATAAATGCTTCAGGACCTTGATCCCACTTGTTTCAAATTTCCATTTAAAGCTCTACTCTTTTCTGCAGCTGATCTGGGTGCAATGGTTTTGGCACCTATCAAGTGCAAAGTTTGCTCAACTGTATTTTTTCTGTCAGAATGTGTAAGCTGAACCAATTGAGATGTCTGTGGTGTTGGCTGTTAATAGTTGATTCTCTTCAGTTGAGGCACAAACAGAATGAATTTTTTATTGTGAATTGATGTGGATGCACTAGTGCTGTCAACTTTTTTTTTTCAATATTGCCTCATCCCTTCTTAAAACAAGTTATCCATGTATAGACTGCTGATTTCTTTGGCGGAATTGTCCCCATAAAGTTTTCATAAAGCATCAATAATTTTATGATTCTTCTACCCAGCCTTCCCCATAAATTTTGTTTGTTCTTGCTTCAGTTTTAGTAGAATTTATATTGCTCTAATAGGGTGGTCTTTTCAAACTGAAGGCTTATCCTTCTTAGTGCCTCAAACTACATCCTGTTCAGACATGTTATAACAAATTAGTATGAGTTTACTTTGGTGTAAAAAAAGCTTAGAAACATCTTTGTGGAGTGTAGGAAAAAATAAATAAAAATGAGAAAAAAACACTTTGAAACTCATGCACAATTTTTTCATAATATACATTTTCCATGAAATTTTTAAATACCCTCATATATGCACTCAAAACTGGAGCACCTAAATAAATAAAGCAATTATTAATCATCTGAATGGAGGGATAGACTGCAATACCATAGTAGCAGGGGACTTCAGTACTCCACTTTCAACAATAAACAGATCATCTAGAGAGAAAACCAGTAAGAAAGTATTAGACTTGAACTTCGCTTTAGATCAAATTGACCTAACAGACATATACAAGACATTCCATGCAATAGCAGCAGAATACACATTCTTTTCAAGGGCATAGGGAACTTTTTTAAGGGTAGACTATATGTTTGGTTACAAAACTATGGTTAACAAATTTACATGAATTGAAATTATGTTAGGTATCATTTTGGATAATAATGACATGAAACTAAAAATCAATAGAAGGAGAAACCTAGGAAAATACGAAAATATCTGGAAATTAAACCACATATTCCTAAATAACTAATGGGCCACAGAATAAATAAAAAAGGAGCAAAAATTATACTGAGACAAATGAAAATGGAAACACAACGTACCAAAAATGATGGTATGTGCAAAAACATTCTTAAGAGAAATTTATAATAATAAATGCCTAGATCCAAAGAAAAGATCACAAATAAACAATCTAATGTTACACTTCAAATAAGTAAAAAAGAACAAACGGAACCCAAAGTTGGCAGAAGAAAGAAAATAACAAAGGACAAAAACAAATAAAATGGAGAATAGAAAAACAGTAGAAGAAAATCAATGAAACTAAGAGTTAGATTTTAAGAAGGTAAACAGAACTCACGAAGCCTTAGCTAGACAAAGTAGGAAAAAAGAGAAACTACTCAAGTAAATTATATCAGAAATGAACAAGGAGACATTACAACTGATACCTCTGAAATCTAAAATTCTAAGAAATGACCATGAAAAAGTATGCAACAAAAATTGTATTATCCAGAAGAAATGGTTGAATATCTAGACACATATAATTTACCAGGAGTGAATTATGAATACATAAAATATGTAAAAAGACCAATAACAAGTAAGGTGATTGATTAAATAATTTAAAATGTCTTCTATCACAGAAAAACCTAGAACCCAGACTTCAGTGCTGAATTATACCAAATATTTAAAGAAAAACTAATATTAATTCTTCGTAAACTCTTTCAAAAAAATTGATGTGTGGGGAATATTTCCAAATGCATATTATGAAGCTAGCATTACCCTAATACCAATTCCAGGCAAATCTACAAGCAAAATAACGTATAGGCCAATACCTCTGTTGAACATAGATGCAAAATTCCTCAAAATAACATTAGCAAAACAAATTTATGAACACATTAACAGGACCACTCAGCATGATTAAGTGAAATTTGTCCCTGGATGCAAGAATGGCTCAACATAGACAAATCAATAAATGTGATGTAATACATTTAAAAAATAAAAGATAAAAACCATATGATTATCTCAATAGATCGAGAAAAGGCATTTGACAAAATTTAGTACCGTTTCATAATAAAAACTCAATAGATTAGGTATAAAGGGAATGTACCTGAACCCAATAAAGGAGATATATCACGAACCTGTAGCCAGCACTCTTAATGTTGAAAAGTTGAAAGTTTTTATTTCAAGGCCAAGAACAAAAGAAAGATGCTTAATCTCACCACTGTTTTCAAGATAGTACTGAAAATTCTATCTAGAGCAACTAGATAAGAAAGAAATAAGAGGCATCCAAATAAAAAGAAGTGAGATCATCTTTATTTGCTGATGGCATGATCACATATGTAAAAAATTCTTAAGACTCCACCAGAAAACTGTTAGAACTGACAAAATAATTCAGTAGAGCACAAAATCAACATACAAAAATTAGTACTTCTACATGCCAACAACTTATCTGGAAAGGAAATTTTTAAAATAGCCCATTTACAATAGCAATGAAAAATTAAATACTTTGGTATAAATGTAATCATCGAGGTAAAAAATTTGTATACTGAACAATGAGAACACATGGACACAGGCAGGGGAATATCACACACCAGTCAGGGTCCTATTGGGGGTTGAGGGGCTGCGGGAGGGATAGCACTAGGAAAAATACTTACTGTAAATGACGAGTTGATGGGTGCAGCAAACCAACATGGCACATGTATACGTAAGTAACAAACTTACACAGTGTTCACATGTACCCCAGAACTTAAAGTATAATAAAAAAAGAAATAAATTGTAAACTGATTTATCATAACAGAAAAAATAAACTTGTATACTGAAAATTAAAAAACATTGATGAAAGGCACTGAAGAAAACACAAATAAACAGAAAGATATTCCATGTTCATGGGTTGAAAACATTAATATTTTGAAAATGTGTAAAAAAATCCAAAGCAATATACAGATTCAATGAAATTCCTATCAAAATGCCAAAATCATTATTCACAGAAATAGAAAAAACAATCTTTACATTTGTATGAAATTATAAAAGACTCCAAATTAAATAAAGAGTCATGAGACAAAAGAATAAAACTGGACATCACACTCACTCATTTAAAAACATAAAGTAATTGCAATCAAAACAGCACAGATGATAGTGCCATAATAACCAACATATTGATCACACCAGAAATAAACCCATAAAATTCTAGTAAATTGATTTTTGATGAAGGTGTTTTTGATACCCTTGGAGAAAGGACAGTCTCTTCAATAAATGCCGTTGGGAAAACTGGATATCCACAAGCGGAAGAAAGTAACTGAAGCTTTACCTCTCACCATATATTATAATCAACTCAAAATGCATTAAAGAGTCAAATGTAAATCCTGAAACTGTATAACTACTAGAAGAAAACATAGGGGAAATTCTCTACAACATTGGCCTGGGCAAATATTTTTTTGGTTATAATCCCAAAAGCATAGTCAACAAAAGCAAAAACAAACAAATGGAATTACATCAAACTAAAAAGCTTCCTCATAGCAAAGGAAACAATTAATAGAATGAAGAGATAATTCATGGATTGGGAGAAAATGTTTGAAATAATACATCTGATAAGAACCTAATATCCAAAATATATAAGGAATTTAAAGCAACTGAACAGCAAGAAAACAAATAACTCGATCAACTAATGAAAAATGTAACTAAATGGACACCTCTCAAAATAAGATATACAAATAGCCAACAATTATATTTAGAAAAATGGTCATCATTGATCATCATGGAAATGTACATTAAAACCACAAAGAGATAGTTCCTCACATCTGTTAGAATAGCTATTGCAAAAATGATGAAAGATAGCAAATGTTGGCAAGGGTGTGGAGAAAAGGGTGCACTGTGCATTGTTAGTGGGAATGTAAATTAGTATAGTTATTATGCAAAACTGTATAGAGGTTCCTGAAAAAACTAAAAATAGAACTACCATATGATCTAGTAATCTCACTTCTAGGTGTATATAACAAATAACTGAAACCAGAAAATTGAAGGGGTAACTGAACTCCCTTGTTTATTGTAGCCTTATTCACAATGTCCAAGATATGCTATCAACTCAAGTGTGTATCAATGGATGAATGGATAGAGAAAATGTGGTATATACGTACAATAAAATGCTATTTCGCTTTTAAAAATGGGGAAATCCTGAACGTGGATGAATATGGGAGAAACTGCAAAGTGAAATAAGACAGGCACAGAAAGACAAATGCTTTATGATCTCACTTATATGTGAAATGTGATAAAGACGAACTCATAGAGGTAGAGAGTACAATGATGGTTACCACAGAGGGGAGAAATTGGTTTTAATATTTATCTCACAGCAGGGTGGCTATAGTCAACAGTAATGTATATTTCAAAATAACTAAGAGTATTTTGAAATGTCTTATCAGAAAAAATGATAGGTAAGTGAGGGGATAGATATGTTAATTAGCTTGATTTAACAATTCCACATTGTATACATGTATCAAAACATCATATTGTACCCTCTAAATGTATATAATTATGATTTGTCAATTAAAATTATATGAATAATACATTTTAAAAATTAAGGAATACATTTTAAAAATTAAGCTATAATAGGATTTTAATTCTGCCATTTTGTTGTGGTAACAATTTCAGATTTTTTTTTTTTTTTTGAGACAAGGTCTCAGTCTGACATCCAGGCTGGAGCACAGTGGCAAGATCTCAGCTCACTGCAACCTCTGCCTCCTGGGCTCAAGTGATCCTTTCACCTTAGCCTCCCAAATAGCTGGGACTACAGGTGTGCACCACCATGCACAGCTAATTTTTCTTTATTTTTAGAAGAGATGGGGTTTTGCCATGTTACCCAGGCTGGTCTTGACCTCTTGGACTCACCTGCTTTGGCCTCTTAAAGTGCTGGGATTACAGTCATGAGCCACTGTGACTGGCTTGAGATTTTTTTAAATAAAAAATTGTTATGACATTAAGAAAAATATATTGTAGTCAGCTCTGAGAACAAAGTCCCACAACATTAGCTTAACAAGACAGAATAGTTTTTCAAAAGAATGTATGAAAGCATGCTGTGAAATCTGGGAATAGGCTCTCCACCAGTGGTACAGCATGCCCATTGTATCATCAGGATTCAGGATCCTTCTATTCTTACACTTAGCCTTTTTAAGGATATACTTATTGCCTCTTAGTTATAAGAGAGCAGCTGAACCTACACTCTTCACAACTATATTCAAGGGAGGAGGAAGGTAAATGGCAAAGGACAAAAATTGCCTGCCAGATGTCAGCCTCTTTTTAAAGAACTTTTGCCTAGAGCCTACTCAATAAATTTGGCCAGAACATAATCACATGGTGTCTTAATCTGTTTGTGTTGCTATAAATGAATACCTGAGGCTGGGTGATTTACAAAGAAAAAAGGTTTATTTGGCTCATAGTTTTGCAGATTGTACAAGAATCATGACAGCAGCAGCTGGTGAGGGCCTGAAGCTTCTTCTACTTGTGGTAGAAAGAGAAGAGGAGCTGGTATGTGCAGAGATCACATGGATAGAGAGGAGAAGGCAAGAGAGAGAGAAAGGGGAGTGAGGTGCGGGCTCTTTTTAACAATTAGTTCTCATGGGAACTAATAGAGCAAGAACTCACTCTTTACCTCGAGGACAGCATCAAGCCATTCATGAAGGATCTGCTGCCATGACACAAACCTCCTATCAAGCCTCAACCCCAACATTGTGGATCAAATTTCAACATGAGATCTGGAGGGACCAAATATTTAAACTATATCACATAACCATCCTTACCTCAAGGTGGCTAAGACATATTCTTTTTTAACTTGGGAGCATTTCCACTATAAATAAAATTGGAATCCAGTTAATAAGGAAGCGAGCAAGAACAGATATTAGCTAAGCAATGAAAGGTCCATACCATATCCTCTACATATGTACTCCATGCTCACTGCGCTGGACTTTCTCACCATTTGTACACTATTATGTCCATATTTCACTGCCTTTGCTTCTTTTTTGCTCTTTCTTGTGACTAAAATGTGCCTGTCCTGTTCACTACCAGTTGAAATTATAACTGTTTTTGAAGGCACATCTCTGCACCTTCTCTATAAAACATTTTTCATCTTCTTCCTCAAAATTCTTTTCTTTCTTTTCTGTTCTCCTAAAGATTTTCTTCTTAGTGTACAGTGCTTATCCAGAGTACTGGAAATCACATGAGTTTCACATATTGTCTTTCTCCAGGATGTTTTTAACTATCAGAGATCAGGAACTTATTCTATTTATTTTTATGTCACATATCAGTGCCTGGTATATAATGTTATTTAATATATTTTTATAATTAAATATATAAGTTACACTGTAAAGAAATTTAATGTTTGGTGGGGGAGACAACCTGCTTTTATAAATAACATAATAAAAGAATGAATTTGGGAACTGCCAGGCAGGATCCACAGGAAGTACAGTGGGAGTTGTCTCTGAATTTTGTCAAGAGCTGACATAAAGTATGTATATTCCCTATTCCCTTGGTCATTTCGGTGTTACATTTGTCATTGATATGGCAGCCCTGACTCTAGATCTTTGTTTTCTCGGCTATTCCTTCTCCACATATTCTTTAATCCCTGTCAATTTCTGACTTCTTTGTTCTTAAGTATGTACTCAGCTCTCTTACAGTATAAAAAATTTTTTATTTTGATATTATTTTGCTTTTCAGTTTCATGTTTTTTTTAAATCTTACATTCATCAACTGTTCTGCTTATTTTCTGTTTCCTTTTCAGATTAAGTCTTCAATCTTCTCCACTATGAATGGATTACACCAACGGGTTTGCAAGGCTTCAGGTGTCACTTAGGTTTGGCCAAAAGGAGATTAGAAGGAAAACAGAAATTGGAGTGGAATATTCATTAACTCAAATCTTGAGAAGTCAATTTAGGTTACTGTGTCTTTTGACTTTCCACGGCATCTTTCAAGACAACCTGGATTTTCTGACACTCATCCATGCTTCTTTACTGTTATCTCAGCCTTTAGCCTTTTGGAGTGGTAAGAGTTTAGTCATGGCTCCCCCAAACCTGCTTCTGCAGTTGTAATTATTCTTTCTGTAAATAAACCCTTTTATATCCTGATGGGATACTACTGTGCATATTTTCACAACATGAATTTCTTTCTTAACTCTATATGATCTGGATTGCCTTCTTTTCTATTTAGTAAGGTAATTTATTGCTAAATAACAATGATGACAGATAGAACTCTGAAAATCTATTCCAACCCAAATACTCTTCTTTAAGAAAAATGATGCTTGTTAGGAGGACATCTGTGAGTTGGTGAATGAAAGCTTTAGACTAGAAACAGGCCATAAGCCTATGGCACAATATCAGTGAATGATTAAGCCTGTGTATTATTTGTCAGAGGAAAGTGATGCAAAAATGGTCAAGTAATTTGAAACAATATAAGGCTTCCATACTACAGATTTTAATTGGATGCCAAGCATTTCTCTATATTCTAAGAGCATATTTCTTAAACATCAACACTTGCTATATCATAGCTTATCAATGAAGAAATTAGTTACTTTACTAAAATATATATCATTTAACCTCATTAATTATGACATAATTTCTACCCTAGAAACATGACAAGATATAAAATTATAGGTAAATTTTATATACCACTTGAAAAATGTAAAATAGTTAAAAATCATAAGTAAGATTGCATAAATGAATTTCACTACTTTTAATTCTATTATATATATTCTATTAAATTTTCTTACCTAAACAAAATAAAAAACTAATTATAAAAATGAAAAGAATAAAATACCAACTCATAATTAATATTATTTGATGATATTGATATTATTAAATTAACTAGATAACTTAAATTTTAAACATTTAGTTAAATTAGCTAAATTATCCTATATCTCTAATTGGATTTTTTAGAATAATTGTAGAATAATATAAAAGTAAATTAGAATCTTTTGCTGCGTGTTTTTACTGTTATATATGATCAATGGAAAATTGGTAAGAGACAAGATAAGATAAAGATTAAATTTTTAAGATCCTGCTTCTATAGTGCTACCTAGACAATAGTTCTAGACTAAATGACCACAGTTCTCCTTTAGCTACGTTGACCTGGTAGCATTTCTCTTGTTCTCTCCATTGAGAACACATGTGTAGTATACCTTGGGAACAACATCTGTAAAGATATACACTGAATTTTAATAGTAGTTACCCTTGGGTGGTAGAATTTTAGATGATTCTATTATTTCTCTTTTGGTTCATTTGCATTTCTGACTTTTATCGGCAATGTATATGTTTCTTGTAAAATTAAAAAGACATAGTCAAAAATCTCAGAATGTTCATTTTAAGAATTTCTTATGATAATAATATATATGCCAACAAGTCAGAATTACACCTAAGCTGCCTCTTCCTATTAAAGTCAACATTTAAATTTCATTGATTTTAGAATTTACTTGAACTTAACTTGCTTCAACTTGAACACCCTAGTGAGCATCTATTATGTGTCCTAGGTACCATGCTAGGCCCTCAATGAAGATGGAGAGATGCAGTTTCTATCCTGGAGGCAGCAATAGAGATACGACAAATTTTAACAAAAGTGAAAGAGAGAGTTGGACTAGAATGAATCCTACTCTAGAGGTGTCCAATTAAACTACAGATAGACCATCACTACTTTTTATTTTTCTTTTGGGAAGTGTCTTTTAAAGATTTTTAACAAAATAGCAATATTAACCTGAATATTTAAGGATGAATAAAATCTTAGCATATAAAAGGATAGAGCAGCATAGAAAGGATACACGGATTTTTAATGTGGGGAAAAAATACTCAGATGACACCATATTTTAGTGCCCTTCAAATAAGTGCCTGACTATAATATAGAAGAGGAAATAGATATGCTATATTGCTGTAGTCAGCAGGACTAGGGCGTATCTCCCTTTTTAAAATCACCTATTGTTGATTATGTCTGTGATTTATTCCAATGCTTTGGTAAGATACAAAACTTTCAAACACTATACTGCTATTGGAGAAATGAGCCATTTTATGAATACCACTTTTTGACACGGTTTTTAGCAATTATTTTCCATCAAAATACAGGTTGCTTTTACATATACATGTACATATACATATAAATTAAATCAAGCCCACCTCAGTTTAATATGTCTTAAAAATGTGCATCTTTGATCTTAGTTTTATGTGCAAGGTAACATGATGCCAATGGTCTGTACGATTACAGACTGAACGGATGAGGAAAACTAGAAAATTGGAAATTGTTATTGAGTAAAATCTGTTGAATAATTTATGTTGATAAAAGTAAAGAGTCTTAGAGATTGTTCTCTTTCTGCTGTTTTCATCAATGAACTTAATACAGAATACAATCAGAGTCAGAAACTTTCAACCATAGAAATGAGAAAGTTTACTACAACAAGAAATCAACAACAAAACTTTAATCTGTGTTGTGATGTTCACAAACAGATAAAGGTTTACACACTATCTTTAAGGCTTGAGTTAGGAATTCAAGTTTGAATTCAGGAATTTGGATAAGTGTTTTGAGCCTCCATTTGTGATTCTTCAGAATCTGAAAAAAATAGAGTTTGCATTAAAATAAGAGGAACCCATAACGAGGAAGCAAACCCTTTAGGAACATATGCAGGTTTAAATGGAATTTATTCAGTATGCTTTGTGTTTGTCTATTGTTACAAATACTTCAAAGTCTACAGTATAAGAAATGAGAAATGAAATAATATAGCTTTGGAAAAAAGAGTGCTTTCCTATAAATACCAATTATAAGCAAACATGTAATTTTTAAACTTGAATATGTTAGAATTCTAAGAGAAAGCTGTGGTTTGAGTTTTCTGATTAATTGAAGATAGACTTAATGTTTTGCAAATTTCCTAAGCTATGATTAGAAAATACCTTAATAAGATGGGCAAAGCATAATTACATTTGTCTGTAGTTGATTTTATTGAAGTAACTCAGATTAAATATCCTTAGTTTGAAACATGCTTATATTCTATAAATTTAGGGACAAAGCACTATGTGCTTGTACTGCTATAGGTATTAAGAAAACCAAGATAAAGAACAAACTATTAGATAACGAAGGCCAGTGCCATAGTAGTAGAAGACATATGGTAGAAGGCATCAGAAGCTGGACTGAATTCATTCCACAATTATGTTTGAGCTACTATTTGCTCGTTATTCTGGGTGCTGGGAGCATAGCAGGAAACGATATAAAAAGGCAAAACAGAACAAACAACCTTGACAAAACCTATTGTTGAGGGAAGAATCAGAGGGCATTACATGAAAAGGACTTAATTTGACAGTGAGAAGATAAAGGATATCTCCTGTAGTCACTTCTATTTTATCAGAGAAATAGTAATTAAGATAATCAGAAGAGAATGCGGTAGAAGAAGATTGCTGGTGGTGTGAAGAGAGAGAGAAGTATAAAATACTAGTGTAGGAGAGAGGGTTGTAGGATTGACTGACAGCACTAAAGACCTATTAAAGCTCTGTCACCATAAATTGACTTTGAGCATGCTTGTATTTATTTTTATTTATTTTTATTTATTTTTTTGAGACAGAGTCTCACTCTGTCGCCCAGGTTGGAGTGCAGGGGTGCTATCTTAGCTTACTGCAACCTCCGCCTCCCGGGTTCACGCCGTTCTCCTGCCTCAGCCTCCTGAGTAGCTGGGATTGCAGGCGCCCACTACCCCTGGCTAATTTTTGTATTTTTAGTAGAGACGTAGTGTCGCCATGTTGACCAGCTGGTCTTAAAATCCTGACCTGGGCTGATCCACCCGCCTCGGTCTCCGGAAGTGCTGGGATTACAAGCATGAGCCACCACGCCAGGCTGCTTGTATGTATTTCTTAAAGCAGATGTGAAATACAAAGTTAGTTGGAGTTTTCCTCAGCAAATTTAATGGAGCAGATACAGGAAAGGTGGGAGGATCTATGCAGAAATAATTATAATTGTTCTCATGGAATCTAAGCCAGATAAGGAGGGGACTGAGGCAAAGATGGAGTTGCAGGAGAGTGAGAATATGGTAGGATCAATGAATTGAAGGTTTTTGTGGAGTCAAGGAAATATTGAATTAGGATACTAGAGACAGTGAGCTGAAAAGACACAAAGTTATAAACGGAGAGTTGGATGCTTAAAATTGTAAGTATAGACGGGGTACAATTATTAGGAATAACAAGCTCTAAAGGCTGATTATGATAATTGGTTGACTGTGAAAGGAGACTAAGATCATTAGAAATGAGGAGAATCGGAAAGCAAAACCCAGAATTTTGCGAAGGTCAGTTACAGAGAAACTGAATTAATCAGAAGGTATTTGCACTGGTCCAAGGCCAAAGTCTGAGAGAATATTCAAATAATCTTGCTTGTTACTATTTTTCCTTAAAATTAAAGCACTTAAAACCATTCTAAAGTTGAATACTAGGTATTCAAATGTATTAATACATGGGCATATATTTAGGTGTGAATTCATGATAATACTAGATGGTCTTTTTCTTATGCCATGTCCAATGTCAGCATGGTGACACATGCAAAGAAAAACAACTCTGACTCTGAAAACACTGAAGATTGCAGAAACTTTTAAATCCAAGTTTTCTTGAAGAATATTATATCAAAGGAAGTACAGCACACAACCTTCATCAAAACTTTTAAAAAGTTCTCTCAAATTACATTTTTGTTCATTCATTTTTTCTCCCCTTAACTGCCTTTCCCATCTATGCTAGTTCACTTCTTTTTCTTATTGCTTAATATCTTTTGCTCTTTGGTCACCCTGAAAAAGCTGTAAGGCATTTGGGGGCTCCGGTACTTCTGCCATTTGTATCTTCACCCATAATGCAGTGTAGATCAAAAAAAATTTTTTAAAGTCGCATGAGAGGGGAAAAAAAGTCATAAATACTTACACTTACATGTATTTAGTCCCTGTGACATGTGTGTATGTATATATAATATGCATAGCTATTTGTGTGTGTCAGAGTTTATTGAAGGACATGAGATATAGTGATTTACCTCAATTGTCGAGAATCAGAAATGTGAGGGAAGTAAAGCTTTATTAAATGACAGATATTCATGTAACATTGAGAAGATTACTGTAAATAAATAAATGAGAAATTGAGTTTGACATTTGCATGATGAAATATGAATTTTTTAATAATTTCAGTGATCCCTTAAATATCACTCAGAAATGTTAGCTGACCTAAATTTCCATTTGGCTAATGACTTTCCTTGCAGAGCATATGACAAACTGTCACTGCCACAACACTAGTAATACATCGATAAATTCCACCTTTTGTGAGTTTTTGTATATTTATACCCAAAACAATGAAAAAATCCCGGGGTACAATAGAAATGGACACAATCTCTTATAGAACCAAGAGAGAATATTGATGTTTAAAGCATTCATGTATTTGAATATAATGGAAAACACAGGGCTGTATACTCTCATTCATCGATTTTGGGTATAAACAAAATAACCTTCAGAAGTCTATACAAATTTTTTTTTAAGTAAAAGGTACATGTAAAGCCCAGAAGATTTTAGTAGGCTCTATGTTGCTTTTTACTTTTTCCTAAACAGGGTTAAGTCCATAATAAATAATACTGGTATGTTTTTCCCTTACCTTCTTAGGTTTCTCAACAGGAAATAATAAATAGTAAATAGGCAGAGAGGAGACAAAAACCTTGAAGCACATATGTCAATTTTTAATTCAAATGCTGTGAACTTACTTTTTTTTGGTTTATATACTTGAATAGCCTTTAGTTTATAATTAGGTACTCTCTTCATTGAATGATATAAGATCTTTTTAAATGGAGCTGTTAGAAATGGTTTGGTATTTTCATGAAAAAAATAGTACTGTATTGGTGAAGATCTATTACTGTAGGCAGAAATTATGTGATTTCAAAGAAAAGAAGCAACATAAGTTAGCTCCTGAAATAGGGAAGATACTTGGCAGGTGCATACCATATTACTCAGAAGTAAAAGCTCCGAGTCTCCCTAAGACCCAGAGTTAGACAGTTCCCATTCATTGCCATTCATTCATATTCTCTCTCTCTCTTTCTCTCCCACCCCCCTCCTCTGGGGCACACCTGACTGCAACCCTATCTTGGGCTAAATACTGTCTTATTTCTGGTTACCACTGCGTATCTGCTTCTTTTACTTTCCCTTTCTAAATAAACTCATTTAAATTTACTCACCAATGTCCCAAATATAGCTGTCTTGGTGAAGTCTTTTACATAGCCTCTAATTTAAGGACCCAGCAACGCCAAAGTAGAAACTGAGTCTAAAATTCAGCCACTTTCATTAGCTGAGCACTAATAAATTATGACAGTGAAAGGTGTACACGGACTTAGGTAAAGTGGTAGATCATCCTGGGAGCATACTCTCTTGGACCAGTGATACAGATGGTTAAAATTCCCATTTAAGACCAGTGATACAGATGATTAAAATTCCCATTTATTTACTATCTTAGAAAGGTCAGGAATGTTCCTTATTCCATGCACCCTTGTACAGTTGCCTGTAGAACTCCCTAGAATTTCCTGTTCAGAAATCCATTTCTTCTTGGGGAAAACACAATTTCAAAAACCTTAGAGGAAGGTAACGCCTGATAAAACAAACTGTGAAAAAATACATGCTTGTTTGAATGGACTCATTTATCTGTTTATAATAATTTATAATTACAAGGATGCTTAGACATACTCTAATCTCACTCTGTTTTGTAGGGAACAAAGTACTTTGCAGAGGTTGAAAGCCTTGCTCAAGTTCATTTGTTTGGTTATTTTGTAAAAGTCAAGACTAAAATCAGGGTTTTTTGACTTCAAGACAAATACTATTTCCACTATACCAAAGTGTTTCCTTTTTAACTCAGTTTGATCAATGTACCAAAGAAATTGGGATTTTGTTGCATTGGAAGTATCTGTTATTTTTCTATTGTTCCTATGATAAATTGCAACAAATTTGTTATCTTACAGTTCTGAAAGTCAGATGTCTAATGCAGATCTCATTGGGCTAAAATCAAGGTGTTGGCAGGTGGTGTTTCTTTCTGGAGGCATTAGGGGAAGATTCAATTACTTGACTCTTCCAGCTTGTAAAGGCTGCCCAATAACTTTGCTTTAAAGCCACCTTTAGTCTCTAATCTCTGCTTCCATCCTCATATCTCCTTCTCATTTTCTTCCACTTTTAAAGACTGTTATGATTACATTGAACCCACCTGGGTAATCCAGAATTTCCCTATTTTAAGATCAGCTGATTAGTAGCCTTAATTCCATGTGAAACATTAAGTCTCCTTTGCTCTACAACCTAAAGTATTCACAGGTTCTTAGGATTACGATATGCAATCTTTGAAGTCTGCGCTTATCCTTATCCGGTCTTCTGTGATTTGAACTGGTAATCACTCCCTTTGGAAGCTAATTATTAGGTCAGTATACTCCTTGACTCAACTCATTTCTAGCTTTCTCTTGGAGATCCTTCATGTTCTCTGCTGATATTTCAGCGCATTTTGTAACTGAGTGTGTGTGAAATATAAATAGTGACAGCAAAGGAAGAAAGAGGAAATTATGAAGCACATGACCACAGGGCATGAAACAGATTTGGGTGCCATTCTGGCGTGGGGACTGTGGTCAATTAGAAGGGCGATTTCAGGTAAGATTAACATTTAAATTAGTAAACCCTGGGGAGAGCAGACTGCCTTTCATCATGTGGGTGGGTCTTATCCAATCAGCTGAAGACCTGAATAGAACAAAAAGACTAACTTCTTCAAGCCAGATGAAATTTTTTCATCAGACTACTTTGAGACTTAATCTGTACCATCAATTCTCCTAGGTCTCCAGGCTATTTGCTCCCCTGCATCTCCAGCATACTGGCACACACAGCAGATTTTGAACTAGTCAGCCTCCATAATTGCATGAGCCAATTCTTTATAATAAATCTCTCTCCTCTCTCTCTCTTCACACACACACACCTATTGATTCTATTTCACACACACACACACACACACACACACAAACACACATAAACCTATTGATTCCATTTCTCTAAAGAACCGTATTACACGTGGTCTTTAGCATCCACAACATAACCTGGTGGTATTTATTCTTACTTTATATCAGTCTTCAAAAAGCATTACCTCACTTTGAATTTTGCTAGCCAGCATTGTTTTGCTTTCAAGATTTTATATTCTCTCTCTCCAGCCATGGTTTTCTTATCTTTCTGTTCTATCACTCCTAACTGTGACCCTACTCTTTATCTTCACCAGAGCATCCTTTAATGACACTTTTCACCCAACTTTACAGAGACCACTAACCCTCTTCTGTTTGTTCTTGAGCCATATCCAGCCAGCTCTCCTTGACTGTAAATTTCTATATTATAACCTCCAATCTCTTGAAAAAAAAAAAAACTGATTTTAACCACTGTGATATTCAACTGTGAATTATCCCCTGAAACTGTATTTGGTTTAGTTCTTATCCTTATTATCTGAATGTGATTGTAGAAAATCAGATAATCTACCCCGTGCCCACTATCCATACTACCTATTTTATCTTACTGATTTCTAGCATACTTCCCTGGTTGGAAGTTCCAAACTTCTCCAATCCATTCATTTCTCCCATCACAATGAATGCATGAATCTTCCCATGTAATTTTTCTCATGTTCTAACTATTCTTCTAAGAAAATTCAGGCCAGCCCTTATGACCTCATAGCCTAATATGTACATTAGGCATGAAAATAAATATGGCAATAGAATGAGATTCGTGCTTTGCTAGACACATGCTAGACATATGCAAAAGTAGCATGTTGGCTTAAAAGAGGGGATTGATCACCTCTATAAAAGTGGAGCAGTGGTGGCTGCAGGGAGATTCAAAGGAGGTTCCTCAAAGAGGATTATTCTTGAATGGGGTCTGGGAGAGGAAAAGAAGCTCATAAGGGAGAGGCTGGGTTGCTTAGAAGACCGTTTCCTTGGTATCTACCACACTTGGAATTCTGTTTTACTCTTTCGGCCTTCTAAATTTTCTCTATCATTTAAGCTAGGCTCATATCTTTCTACTATACCTCCTCTAAATATAGGCATTTCTCAAGACTCAATATCAAGCCACCTATTCAGTTACATCTTTCAGAAAATTTACCTACTGTCAGAAGATAATTCTTCACCTCATCCAATGAGTCATCAAATCTTATTCTCAATACTTCTCACTACTTTCCTTTTTCAACCTAAGATATGAGGCTGGTATAATTGTATTCTGGGAAAACTGATAAGAATGTCAGTTGAGCTACTTGCCTTCATTCTCTAAATTTGCTAGTTTATTCAAGGTGAATCATTCTCATGTACAATTTTTCAAAATATGCTCTGTGATTTCCACAAGGAAAAGTCCAAACCTTTTAGTTTGCTGTGCAAGAGTCTCCATAATCTAGAACCAAACCACCTTCACAGATGTGTGTCCACTACTCCCTAAAATAATTATTTTAGCATGGCATACACCAGCCTTCTCAACTGGTGGCCCAATCAACTCCTTCAGACTTATAGCTTTGACTCTTTCCCAGTCCCAATTAGCTTTATGCTGTAGTCATGTTGAACTCATCTTGGTTTCTTGAAAATGTCTCCTTTCTGTCTTAGCGTGTGCTCCTTTGCATGTGTCTCTTTTCAAACTTGTAAACTCATTGGGATAGGATATATGCTTCATTCAGATTTATATTCTCCCATCTTGACCCCTAGAAACAACAGTTATTAAATATGCTGATCAAATGAAATATTGTTTACAACTCCTTTAAAATCCTGCACTTCAGTGGGATAGCCTTTAACTTCTTAAAAAAGACATGTAATAAAGATACATTTAAAATCTGATTCTCTCCAGTTATTTGTGGGAAAAATAGCCTCTATTTGTACCTGTGGAAACACAAAGAGGTAATTGCTTTGGTGACTTCCCCTAACCCAAAGCAACAAGAGAGTGACATAGCTGAGAATAGAGTTTAGTTCTTTGACTTCCAATTCATATTTCCTACAAAGCATAACTTAACAATAAGGAAAGAAATTCCATATGAATTAAACATCTTTCTTTGAATTGAAATAAGTTTCTTTCCAACATCAACACCTTCACCACAGGGTATTCTGTGAACTGAAAAGAAAGGCTCTGTGCTGAAGCTGTGTCTCACTAACACTTCAGGTGACATATTAACTTCTTGTTGAAAAGCTATTTAATTTGAATAGAATAGAATACAGCAGTTACAGTTGTAGGAAGATTTTATTTCACCCTCATTTTTCTATTGATGAAAGCTCCACTACCTTTAAGATCTAAAAAGGTAAGACATCTGCCATTAAAAAAAAAATCACCATTATCTGGAAGATATATTCACAGGGAGTTAACAAATATTGTATTAGGCTTTACACATTACCAGTCCACAGGAAAAGTGAAGAGGTAAAATCAGAGAATTGATGGACTGTATATGTTAAAAATAATATTGACTATTAATTAAATGTATAATGAAACTTCAATATATAAATATTTTTCTCTTAAATGTTAAAACTCATCTTGGAAAGAGTTTAAATTTCAATAAAGAATGTAAGAATGAAAGCAAATGGCCAATACTTCAGTTACAATTCACTGAATATAATTTTCTTGCTTATAAATATGATTAAAGCTGTAGCACTTTTTAAAACATGAGAATCATGTATAGAGGCATGTTTATTGAGTTTAAAAAGACTCTAGCAGTGTACCATTTGACCACTGAGAGGGGTGAGGGTCTTTGCTTTTATCCCCGAAAGGATCCACAGTTTTTAAGGATTGTGTTTTGGTGCACAGAAGAGCATGCTCTCATGCGTAAGTAAATAAATTGGCGTCACCTTCTTGGAATATATTTCCTTTATCCATCCTAGAGTAAACACATTTTGAATTGCTTTACGTGAGTTATGATAATATCCTGGGCTCTACTTTGGCATGTCAACAGATGACTCAGGGAAAATCTGGTTGAATTGTGAAGATTAGGCTGAGTTATTGATATTGTCTGTTAAAATGGATAAATATTTTAAAATTGCTATACTCATTTGAACTCTGCAATTTATTCATAACAATGTATAGAGTATCTGTATTCTAGTCTCTGTGCTAGAGTCCAGAGAGCTAAAGATAGATAAGATGCAGTGGGAAAGAAAACACATATACAAGTCATTATTAAGTAATGGAAAAGGATGATCTTAAACACAAAGAGAAACCCATATAGGAATTTTCAAGGTGAAGGGTGTGAGTAAAGGCATTCCCATCATAGGGAACTTCAGTTGAAGAGCCAGGAAGACAGAAAACAACATAGTGTGGGTGGAGAGCTGTATTTAGTCTGTTCTCACACTGCTATAAAGAACTGCCCAAGACTGAGTAATTTATAAAGGAGAGAGGTTTAATTGACTCACAGTTCTGCATGGCTAGGGAGATCTCAGGAAACTTACAATCAGGGCATAAGGGAAAACAAACATATCCTTCTTCACATGGTAGCAGGAGAGAGAGGTGCTGAGCAAAGAGAAAAGCCCCTTATAAAACCATCAGATCTCATGAGAACTCACAATCTTGAGAACAACATGGGGGTAACTGCTCTCATGATTCAATTACCTCCCACTGGGTACCTCCCATGACATGTAGGGATTATGGGCACTACATTTCAAGACAAGATCTGGGTGGAGAGACAGTCAAGCCTATAAAAAACTATAAGCAAATCAATGTTGTTAGATTATGAAGTTCAGACAGAGAAGAGGAATTATATACCTGTAGCGACAGAAAGGGTCCTGGTCAAGTTATATTTGTTGTGTCATACAGGACAGTTTGAGCTTCAACCTACAGAAAAGACCCATTGAAAAGTTTGAAGAGATACTTTGTGTTTTAAATAGAATACCTTGGCAGTGGTCTGTAGAACAGATTTGAGAGGATAAAATTATGAGCCTGAAGATCAGGTAGTTAAGAGATTATTGAAGTAGTCTAAGAGAGAGGTGTTTTGAATCTAAATGAAAACACTGATAGTAATGATGAATGTATGGGAAAAGATTTTTTAAAATATTTAGAAGATAAATTTACCAAAACTGTCTTTTGGGGAGAAAGACATTGAGGAACTAAGAATAATTATTCTTGGGTTTTTCTTTTGAGTGATTATATATTTTGTGACATTAACTTGGTTAGAGAATAAGGAGGATGACATGGAAGAGAAAGAAGAGGAAGGTGAAGGGAGGGAGGCAGTTTTAACTGACTGTTGCATATTTAGGCAAACTGGATTCTTTTATATTAGTTGGCTGCTCAATGATAAATGTAATGACATAAGAAGGTGTTCATTATCCTTGAAAAGTTTTAATACAACATGCATATTCTCAACTGAATTAGCTTAATTATTATTTTGACTTTTACTTTGAAATACTATAGCATTTTTTGAGAATACTTCTGTTTTTCAAATATTCTTTATATAAGTATATGAAAAGAAATATCTGAAAATCATCCACTTATAGAAAAAAGCAATAGTAGATCAGACTGATTTTTGAGGTATCCTATCATTCTGTTCCAGGGATAATATTTAAGAAAGAACTTTAAAAGTTTAGGGATATCCATCAAACCTTCTAGATTCATTAATGAGGTAAGGAGTTACCTGTCTTAATTACTTTAATGCAGGAAATTATGGCTAAAATAAATAGATAGCTCAAGCTATTCATCTGATTCACATTTATTGAGATTAATGTTTTTGTTTCTTAGATTTGGTCATTATTTCATTACTAAGATGCAGTTGGTAAAAAACAAACCAAATAAAAAAGTCAACTAACAAAAAATATTACTTCATAATCTAATGACCTTCCTTTCATCTCTAAGTAGCAATAACTTAATGTTTTCTTTGACTATGAAAAGGATTTCAAAGCCAGCCTACATGGAAAAAGGAAGCGCTGTATTCCAGCAACTGATCCTGGAACTATACACAGTTTATGCACTTTTTGTTAAAATAAATTTTAGAACACTCGAAATATTTTATCATATAATGAAATATCTGATGACACAAAATTTCCAATGACACTAAAATAAATAAGATACCTCCAGATTTCACACATTTCTATGCCTTCAAACACTAAACATTTCTTCACATACATTTACAACAGGTTTCTCTAGTAAAATTATACTTGCAATGATGATGTTAGGAAGTAATTTATACCATGATTTGTTATACATGTGATGCCAGTCATTTATCTTCATTATGATATAGTTTATTGTAACTAAAAGGAATTATCTATAGGGCCGATAAAAAGATAGCCCATAGGAACAAAGGCCTTTTTAACTTCCAGGTTATGACTTTGAAATATTTCTAAATCATTACTGCTACAGTGCATTAAATGACACCCAAGTGACCTAGAAGAGTTTATGTGCTTCCCTAAGCACATGAAAGAGTATTAGCTTATGACACCGGGGAAAATCTAGCGTTTTATGTTTAATCAACTAGAACAAAGGGTATTCTACATATTTGTTTCTTATTTTACCAACTATTATTAGAATAATACTTAGCTCTCAAAGGAATGAGTGCAATCCAATGGAAATCATTACAGTATTAATCTAAAACAACTTCAATACCCAGTGGGTAATCAAAGGCATAGTCAATCTATATATGCCTTTAAGACAGTTCAGTGAAAGGCAAGACTGGTTTCTGCTAACTTCTTGGTGTTCTCTAGGTTAGTAGCAGGTTGATATTTGAAATTTGGTCTAGAGACAGTTATGATTATTTCCAGTTTTCTTTTCAACGCAGGTCACAGTTACTTTTTTGTCAGATGTTTTTGTTGCAATTGTCCTCAACATTAATTTTGGAATGAGTTTTAACATGTTACTCCATAAATATTTGAGAGCAATTGAACTAAGACATTTTCCCCAGGAAATGAGAAATGATCATTTTAATACTACCATGAGAAGAAATAACTATTCCAGGGCATCAAACTGTAAGCCCAGCAGCCCTATAAACCTACCACAAGAGTCAAGTTCATCTGAATGACTATCTTATGGGAAAATCTAGCAGAAACACTTTGAAGCATTTTTAACATAAGAAAAAACATGTACCTGTTAATCTCCTAGTCACCAAAGGGCCACATTAAAAAGATTTGCTATAGTTGAGGGATTGTTCAAGGTTATGGTATCACCTGTCAAACATCAAAACATGAGGTGCATAAGACTCAGAAAAGAAATTCAGAAACTTTCAGTTTCACATTCGGTAATGGGTCCCTGGGAGTAACTGGGTGTCCTTGACACTATAATATGGTTAGTTTCTGTTGCTCTAGGCATTTTTCTGAATACTGTTTTCATATCTTTATGGGCATACGGTCATAAACAATACCAAGAAATGGCAAAATAAGTATATGAACTTATTTGGTCTTGTTTACAGTACAAATTCAGAAAATGTGGAACTCTTAGGATTGAATGAATGTTTACTGCTTTTTATGTTTTGAAATAATTGTGTGTGTTTTTTAAAAAAATTAGAGTGGAATAAATTTGGAACGAAAACATTTTTTAGTCTGGGACGAATGTTTAATTTTACTTGAAACTAAGTCATTAGGTTTGAAGTATAGTGAGTGGTGGAATTCCAGCTTATTTCTTCATAGTGATATATCTCCATCTTAATAAGAAAATCAATACAATTGAGTCTTGGAATTTTAACAACGTTAAAGCCAAAAATGTATTATGATTCATAATCTAGGGTTTCATACATAAATCTGTAGTAATTGCTTAGTACATACAAATATGCAGAGAAAGGACAACTTTCTTGTGATAGAATTATACTATGCTATGATTCATTATTGGTAGCATAAAATATAAAAACATATATATATATAAAATATAACATTTATGTTGTTTAAATATAATTTTGATGGCAAGTTTGGTAATGATTGGTATGCTGACAGACAAAGTAAATCTAGGAATTACACATTCAGGCCCAAACTGCCATCACTAGGTGCCAAAGCCAGACTACCATACCGCATGCCAAGAATACTCAAGAATTACTTTATGGGGCCGGGTGTGGTGGCTCACGCCTGTAATCCCAGCGCTTTGGGAGGCCGAGTGGGGCAGATCACGAGGTCAGGAGATCGAGACCATCCTGGCCAACATGGTGAAACCCCATCTTTACTAGA
>NW_012115488.1:2952387-2990092 GCF_000951035.1 Colobus angolensis palliatus
AAAATATAACATTTATATATAACATTATATATAAAATACAAAAACATTATATTCTATGCTGTCTACCAAGAATGAATCAGGTTGTTTCAGGTATATACAAATTGAAATAGATGTCTTAAATAGGATTGTTAATGCCTTAAAAGACAATGTCATTTGATTAACTTTGTGTCCCTGTGTCAGATAGCAGGAGCTCTATAAATGCTTCCCACATGAATGGATGAATTTGTATACAAGTGGCCTGAGGAATTTACAATTCATAAATGTAGTGCACATTATCTCATTAGATGTACAAAGTGTTTTGGCACAATAATGTCACATCATTCATTTGATGTAAAACCAGAATTTTAAAAGCTCTTTTGATTAATAAATTCAGTGACTTTTTTGATTTATAATTAAGATAACAAATAATTGTACAAGGCATAATGACATGCATACCTGCCACATACAGCTCACCAGAGGTTTTGATAACCATGCTATATTCCCACATAAATATGAGTAGGTCTTAAGTTATGTTTATGACTCATTTTCCCTAAGATGGGTGCTATTTCCTGCTAACCATAATAATTCCTGTATAGGCTATTCACTACCAGGTAATGCAGAAATGAAAAAAAAATACACTCTTAGATGAGTTTAGAGTTTCTAAACTCGCATCCCTGACCATGAGAAATTCCTAACAGAAGCACAAGATAAAAGAATTAAAAACATTCATGATATAAACTGAAATGCTATCATTCTTGACTTGTATTTCTTCATAGTTTAGTAAAACAGTACATTACATCTATTATTTTGACAATTTAATTACTATTAAATTCCTCGTGGGGTTTTGTTTCTCATAAAATATGGTCATTGTAACTCCAACATACCTAAATGCAGCCACTCAAGGTGAGGATGATAGATTGCACATTTTTTAACATAACTGTAAATAACATTAACATGAAATTGAGAAAGAAAGCTAGGAAAGTGTCAACTTTAAACTTTCCCTGTGTCTACATCCGAATAGCCTTCATGGTCTCAGTTTCATTTCTTGCCGAGGAAGAGTCTTAGAAGAAAGACTTCTAATGTCTATTTATATTTTAAATGTCTCTTTCATATAATACATTTATTATCATCATCATTATCATTTATTTCCATTATCATCATTATTAGTTTTGACTAATAGCTTTAAGAATTTAAAAGCCCCAGGGATTGTTCCATCAAAAGACATAGCTTTATCACTCCTCCTCTGGCCTGATGGTTGTCTCATCTTCTAGAAAAAAAATCCAATGACTATAGATGATGATTTTTTTTAATATAATCATTTTTTGACGACTGGATTATAACATAGCAAAAAAGGTACAGTGAATGAAAAGTATATGAGAATGTATTTCTCACTACAGCACAATATTTGTACTGCATATTATACTGTTTCTCTACAAATTTAAACATTAGTTTCTTACATTTTAACCTAGCATCTTCATAAACATGATCTAACTTATAATTACATTGCAAAGATTTGAAAACTATGACAAAATGCAAGTAAGTTACTCCAGGTGATTTAATGAGGTAGTTGCAAAGCCCTGACTGTTATGAGAAATCTGAGATGGTCTGATGCCTACCGAGAATATGCTTTGTCCTTTATTTCATCATTCTTCCGGGGTTTTTCCTAAAATATTTTCAGCAAATTAAAGTTTAAGTGCTTTCCATTAACACTAAATCTAACTACATCATGTTTTTCTATACACAATTGAGAAGTGTGCCTCACATTTAAATAAAGAAAAAAGTGTGTTTCCATATCCAGTAATTTTGTCTGTTAATCTAGCACTTTATTACTTTGTCATACAATCAATATCACTATTTAATTTTAATTCAGCACTTTAGGATGCTCTAAAGAATTGATGTCTGGGCCGGACGGAGTGACTCATGCCTGTAATCCCAGCACTTTGGGAGGCTGAGGCCAGTGGATCACGAGGTCAGGCGATCAAGACCGTCCTGGCTAACATGGTGAAACCCCGTTTCTACAAAAAATACAAAAATTAACCAGGTGTGGTGGCGGGCCCCTGTAGTCCCAGCTACTCCGGAGGCTGAGGCAGGAAAATGGCATGAACCTGGGAGGTGGAGCTTGCAGTGGGCCCGGATCTTGCCACTGCACTCCAGCCTGAGCAACAGAGTGAGATTCTGTCTTAAAAAAAAAAAAGAAGAAGAAGAATTGATGTTGCAAGATATTTTAGTGTAAGAAAGCTTGAAGCATCTGTACTTCAAGATTTTATTTTGGGAAATCTCAATTTGACACATTTATGTCTTAATAACATAACCAGCAATCTTTAATTTTCTATAGTGATGCTAGGAAATATATATTTCATTCCCCATAAGAGTTGGTATCTGGTGGTATGTTCTACATTTCAAAAACGTGTCATGTTACCAAAAAAAAAAAAATGTTGTTAGAACATAAAGGGTGGGTGAATCATTACTTCTAATTCTTTCCCTAAAAATTGTGTTTTAAAAATACTTTGCATACCCTTGAAACAACATAGAATGAAAGTTGTGTTAGAGCTTCCATAATGAGAGATCCAGTGGTCCTCAAACATTTTATCAGCAGTTTTTAATTAAAAAATAATACAACTTATAAATTAAGGGTGGAATGTAGTTTTAATAGCATTCTCTTTTATGTCGTGTGTGTGTGTGTGTGTGTGTGTGTGTGTCAGTGTGTGTTTGAGTAAAGGCCACACCAATCGCTAACTGCAAGACTTAGTAATTCAGTTCCCCAGACTAGAGATTCTTCATTTGTGAAATGGTGCAAATAATAGCTTACCTCATGGAGTAACTGTGAAGATTAAGTAAGACAATGCTTGTGCAGGCTGAAGCAGAGCTTTTACCAGTAAGAAAACAATAGCAATATTTACAAATGAATCAGATGAGAAGCTCCGGTGAAGTGCACAGGTTGGAACAATTTAAGTATCACATTCTTAGCTTTACCCTTCCAGGCATTTTTAATGGTTCAGAGGGTGAATTTCAAACACTTTCTCCTCTTCATTCCCCCACTAAATTGAGGTTTTATCTATAATCCAGAGAAGAATACTTTAGATAAATGATGTGTTTTCCTTATTATATCCTGGATTCTTCCCTACTGTTTTATTAAGATACAGAATCATAGTCATTTCCCCCAATTACAGGGACCCATACATAAAAGCAGCTTTAGAGTTACAGTACAATGAAGAACTAGCACTCAGAATGGCTTTCACCTCTCACACAGTGGCTGATATTGGTAGGGAGTAATAAATATCAAAAGAGGTGACATTAGCTATTCATTGAGCTTCATGGAGTTCAGAAAGTCTGGGATTGTCTGTCAGAAAGTTCAGGATTGTCTGCCATTTTCCAGTCTTAGAGGCTAACCCTATGAGAACAGGAAACAACAACAACAGCAAACAAAAAACAATGACAACAACAACAATAGCAACAACAAAACACTGATTTGGGATCACTGATCCTTGTTCTTTATTTACTGAAAATATTCCTCCCTGTTATCTCATAAGACTGACGATCAGATTGACTTCCATGGTTAAGGAGCCCACATATTAAAACACAGGGGAGGTTTTACGTGCCAACCAGGGCATTATGATAGGTTAATACAAAAATATTTTGCCTAACGCACTGGATAAAAGTTATAGGTTAGTAATTTTAGATGTAGTCTGCTGGTAAGTTCTTCTGAATTCAGCTTGACTTCCTCATGCATCTGTGGTCCACATGTCAGCCAGGAGGTTCTTCGGGGTGACAAGAGCGACAGAGTCATGTGTTTCTCATCTTCTGGAATGCTAACTGAACTTAATTACATAACTCCAAAGGCAATATATGGTACATCCATCCCAGGATCTTGCAAAATGTCATCCAATCATGGCACCAGGCTGAAAGCCATGAAATGGAGAATCTGTATCAACCCTAGATGCAGCTTTTTGGATACACTCCCTTTGCTCCAGAGGCCTGTGAAAAACCTAGGAAAGAAAAGTTATCTTTCTTCTGTACCCCAACAGATAATTGTGAGATAGAACCAGAAAAACTACAGAAACACTCTCATCTTGAGGGGAAAACAGAGGAACATTTTTGCAATCACTGCTTAATGACAATTCTGAAATCCAGTGAGGCAAATGTCACCAGGTCTACTTATTCTAGGAACAGAGAATTTTCTTGATCGGGGTTTGGTTCTGCTGCCTAGAAATCAGTCCATGGTTCATTGCATTTCTTGCCTTTCATCTCCATCCTCTTGGATGTCCTTTTATTTCCACTCTTTTGGCCACTTCTGAAAATGTTATTGGAAAATATACCTTTTGAGGACATTTCTTCCAGTTCCTGTTGAAAGAAACATGGGACCCATAGATCTTTTTATTAAATTTTGAAGTACTCTTTTCATCCTTGCAAGCAGTGCCTTTGTTAGTCTAATTCACCTTAAAATTTTGTAGCTTTCAATACATTTGATTATATCAGTTCCATTCATCAAAAGTCATACCCACAGTACTATCTACTTTGCTTGGGTATGCCAGGCTGCTGTGGGGTACCCTTACAACTTTTAGAAACCCTTTTGTCTAGTTGAGAGGGTCTAATACGTACTCTCTGAATTCTCTCTGATGTTTTAAGGAGGCATCTTACAGCCATACCCTTGGTTTTGACATTGCCTCAGACCATGTTTAAGAATATTTTATACATTGTGGAAACTAGATATTAAAATCCGTTTTATTTTCCATCACAGTGTTAGGCAAGTTAGGTGGCTCCACTTCTGGGGTTTGGTGAGTAGCTGTCTGGCATAAGGGGTGGGGAACAACTGGCCACATATGTCTCAGGCTCCACGAGACCAGCTCTTGTCTTAATTCACATGGCATGGTATAGTTCTGAAAAGGAACAGAAAGGAGGAAGGCCTGAGACCTGATATATGGTTACTTCCATAGCAATCTATTGGCCAACTCAGATTGAAGCATTAGGAAAACAGACTTTGCCTCTATGGGAGAGTGAAGATTGGTGGGCATTTTTGCAATCTGCCATAGTACTATTAATAATAACATGAGCTATTGGTTGAATTTCATGTAGCATCAGACAATCTGGAATTGACCGCTGCCTTTTGTGTTCTCTGTGAGCATCCCACATGATGTGAGAAATAGAAATGAACAGTGGTTGGGGACCAAGGAGAATTTTCTGCTTCTACCGTCTGTTAAGATTTCTCTCTGGTGTCTCATTTAGTCTAAGAACCAGGATCACTGGGGCAAGGAAAATGGGCAGAATTTATGTACCAATATGGGCATTAGAAATGGCAAATGCAAAATATCATGTATACCAAAACAGGTAAAAATAGACCCTCACAAGACAAAAATTACTGTGACTTTTAGATTACTGGAGTCAAAGAAACATTCTCCAAGATGAAAAATAAACAGATCTCCAACAAAAGGATCAAAATCAGAATGATTCTGAATTTTTCAATAGCCACAGCAGAAGCAAGAAGATAAAGGGGCAATGCCATTTAAGTTTTGAAGGAAAATATTTGCAACCTAGAGTTCTATACTCACACAAACTACCAACCACATGAGACATTAAGAATTTTTAAAAATCTGCTTCTTTCATGCACTTTCTTAGGAAGTTATTCAAGGGTATGATCCACCACTAATGGGGTAAGACAAAAAGAAGAAAGAAGGAAAGAGAAAAAAAAAAAGGGAGAGGGAGAAAGGAAGGGGGGGGGAGAGAGAGAGAGAGAGAGAGAGAGACATTATATACCAGAAGCAGATCTCATGCTGAAGATAGGAGAAGAAAATTTCTGGATGATGGTATGATTGAAAGTACGTCCTGGGATCATTTCTGTGTCCAGGTATAAAGGTAAACTTGCTTAGTTTAGGGTAAGTTCAACAACTTGTAGCCAAGGAGTGGGAAGAAATCATTATTTGTCGACCTAATATAAGTCAGTGGAATTATTATTATATAGATTATGTATATCTGAAATTGAATCACAGAATAGTAAATATGCATGTTTCTAACCTGTTGGTTACACTAAAACCTAGTGTCTTTCTGCTAATCAATATGTCTGCAAGAGACGTCTGTTTACTTTAGGCTACAGTAGGAAAGAAAACACAAAATTTCAGAATAAAAAGGAATTACCCCACATGTTGATATATGCTTATAAGTTCACAGAAGTATTCCTGGAAAGATATTTGACAAGCAGGGAAGACTGGTTGCCTCTGGATAGGGAAAATGCCAGGTGGGATATTAGATTGACAATTTTCACTGTTTACCAGTCCCACTAAGATAGAAGAGGAACATTTTTCAAATGTAAACCTTTTCATAATTTTATTTTTGAAACACAGATTTATAATAAAATAAAAAAGAAAAAGCTTTCACTTTAAATGATAAAATTATATAAAATTTTGACTGTCCTGGAAAACTGAGGTTGTTTCCAGATTACTGGTCCTCGCTTGCTCTGCAGTTTGTTCCACAGCATACCTTTAGTCCAATGACGTAAGCACGTTACTCAACTCAATTTTCTCATCTCAGATTCAATAATATTGAACATAATAACATTCAAAATTCATGATTATTGTAATTTATATTAAAACATGATGACTGCATAACGTTCTGTTCTATGTAACACAACTTTTTGTTTTGTTTTGCTAAATAAACAAGTTAGCCCCTACAACAGTGTCTGATACTGAGTGAACACCAAATAGAGGTTTGTAAAGTGAATGATTGAATATAAATCATCTCAATTATTATTAAACAATCTGCTGAAAGTCTGACATTTTAAGCAGAGATTGATGTTAGTTAAGCTGTTAATATGCAATTGTGCCCTTTTAGGGGCTGCAGCATATATCAAAGTGCTTAGAGTTGAACAATCTAGAAAGTAAGGTTTTGTTCAGACAGGAGCTGTTGTTTGTTCCTATCTTCTCTCTCCCCTCTCAGTGTCTGCAATGATACACATTTAGTCCCAAACTTATTTGTGATTAGATGCTGGATATCATTATTCCAATTAGCATAAAGGTCTCCAGAGAATGAGAAACAAGTTGCCTCATATTATTATAACTTACAACCTGAAAAAATACAAATTCTGTGGAGAAAACCTATACTAACTTGTCAAATGAAAATCTGATTTGTTGGAGTTGGAAACCTTTTTTTATATATTTATAATAGATGTCTGTTTCTCATTCAATCTAAAAAAAAAAAATTCCCCACAATTTGACTGTGTGAAGGTTTGAGTAGCATTAAAAAGCTATTTTTAAATGATTAATGAATAAAAAATATGTTGCAAGAAATATATCAAAAACCTAATTAATGTTCATCAGCTCTGTGACTGCTTTCCTGTGGGTGACATTTGTGAAAATAATTAATTTTTCATTTCATAGAACACATGACTTTGCAAAAAGTTTTGAAGGCTACATTAAAAAGTTATGGTTTGAGGGTAAAATATTCTAAAACTGAGTAATATCACTAAATCTATGGGTAAAGACATTCTGTATGTTTAATATGAAATAATCTCATGTTTCTATATATTTATAGTAGAAAAGATATACATATTATAACTTTTCCCAAGACAACATTAAAATAGAGAAAATAAAAATGTATATGCACATTAATTCAATTATTCAACAGCTACTTATTAAGTATCAGTGAAGTATAGGCACTGTATTTTGTGTTTGGGAGGTATAAATATGGATTATATGTTAATAGTACTTTTTTGACTCCCAGTGACTTCATAAATGTGTACCTAAAGAAATATAAGCAACAATTTTGTTTTTCCTTAAGAAAATGCAAATCTAAACTGCATACCCAAGATATGCAAGATATGGGTTAGTGGTACTTTCATTTCTAAGAGTTCTAGCAAATTTTGCTCAGGTGTAAAGCTCTTGAATTACATTCTAATGCATTACTGATAAAATCCTAGATCGATAAAATCCTCATGCATCTTCTAATCTACTTATTTTGTAACAGCCCGTTCATTAATTACTTCATTCCATAAATGTTTCTTGAGTTCCTACTGTGTGCTCAGCACTACTTTAGGTATTAGAGATACACAGTGAACAAAATAGACACAAGTCTCCACTTTCATAAAACCTAGTCTGTAATGGAGCTCCAAATCGCAGAATTAAAAACGAATTAAGTGGAATGGGTAGAGCCTCCCTGGCTGGGTCAGCTAGCACATTGCCAAACATGAAAGGGAAAATGAATGAATGGTCAATATATTTTGTCAGTATGGGCTATCTGTTAACTGGAGGTTACGACTAAGCCTTTGCTACAATTATTCAACCAAAACTCTTCTCACTTCAAACGCTTGACTTCATCAGTCATTCTCCAACTCTCTAAATGACCAACATTTTTTGAATTACTATATCCAACGTACTGTCCATGCTCTCCACTCATCTTCTGCCTTACCTCAGCAAGACCCCTTTTAATCCCAAGGCTTTGGTTTTTTCTCTCCTAGTACTTTTCACACTCTACTTACCTTACTTGCTTTGAGTTCCTGGTTTACTGTCCATCTCCTCTACTAGAAGGTGTGCTTTGTGAGGGCAAAATCCATATCCATCTTTTTACTGTTACTAAGCACAGTGTCTGACATATAAAATAATCTCTGTAACTAATGAATAAAGCAAGCTATGAAACATTTAAGAGATACATGGAAGGATGAAGAAGACTGTAGGTAGTGAGTGGAGAACTCCACGGACATACAAAGAAAATGTGACCCAGGTTAAAGCTAGTGCATAAGAAAGAGACCGTATACTTTCCTGTTCTTAACAAAAAAAAACTCTTAACAAAAATACCCAGAATACTATTTCTGCCTGAGACTCAAACTGATT
The DNA here is from genome assembly GCF_000951035.1 of Colobus angolensis palliatus. Taxonomy (NCBI): domain Eukaryota; kingdom Metazoa; phylum Chordata; class Mammalia; order Primates; family Cercopithecidae; genus Colobus; species Colobus angolensis. Next base: position 2,961,183 of record NW_012115488.1, read on the forward strand.
ACCCATTTTGTACTTAATTTCTGTGAGATTCTGCCTCCATTCTTGCTCCATACAAATTTCTATAGTAATCTTTCCCTCTTCAGCTAACCTGTACGAGACTCAGTCAAATAACATAACCTATTTACTTGAAATACCTTATTTAACTTATGAATTCCTCCCTTAGAGACTTGTGTCACAATATCTGTGATACAGTATAACTTAAAAGAAACTTTCTCCTCAGAGAACTGACATATTTTTCTTCACAGTATTAAACCAGTAAGAAATGAAATTTTTCTAGTGATGTGAAAAGACTTACCTTAGTCCAGTCGTTTAAAATCAGTTCAGACTGCATTGATTATCTTCCATGCAATCTGGAAACATCAGAATATTTCCTGGTGGTAATTTATATCACAATCACAAAACCACAACACACAAGTCAGGTCTCAGTCATCAGCAAGAGGAAACAGTTTAATGAAATATGAAAGCTTTTTGGCTACCCTAGATAATCAGTTCAATTGAGTTATTCTCAACTGACAACTGGTTATAGTTATGAGGCTAAAACGCTACGGAATTTGGAGGTTTATTATCTCAGAGATTACCTCTCCTCTCAATGACCACACAGTGGCTGAAGACTGCTCCATTTTAGAGATAATAGGTTCTCATTTTTATATTTAGGTAATAGAAATAGAATATTTTATCAAGTGCTCTACACACTAATGGAAAATCTTAGCATTGACTGCACTGAGGGCTAAACAATTCCACTCATAAGCTAATGAAGGCATTCTGAGATTAATATAAACTCTAAAAATTTGCCATGAGTTTATTTCTTATGGATATTTGGACGATTTGTGAGACTTGTGTTTTGCATATTATTCCAGAGGTTAATTTATATAAGCAAGTAGTATAGGTAAATAAGATTGGTTAGTCCTTTCATTTCCAAGACTTACAGGTCTTTCCTACACAATTGGAAAAAAAATTTTTGATTTTTATAGTTTTATCTTTGAAGACCTAGTGAGATAAGAGAAAATGGTTGGCAAGTTGTTGGCTGTGTTCGTTCCAGTTAGGGGCAGATGTGGTAGTTGCAACTGGGTGAAATGAGACTTCTTTCTCAGACATAGGTTTGGCAGGATGCCTTCTCCTTCTCCTTCTGGCAGGAAAAGAAGCAACGCTCCCATCATCTCCCACATCAGCACACGCGACTACTGGCATTGGTATTTTCTGATGTCACTACAGATGACTCTTATCTATCTCAGGCCAATTTTTTTCTCCTGGGTTCTGGATCCTGTTCCCTCTTTCCTTTTTAAAAATTCTGCTTTTCTGCTTTTTCAATAATCCTCACTTCCATGGATTTTTCCTCTCAAAGATCTTATCCTCAGAGAATTAACTTAAGTTGTATCTTAACATAAATACATTGTTAAGAAATAAAATTATTCCAGTGATGTGAAAAGTCTTATTCTACAAGTATCGTCATATAAATAAACAGTATTTTTTAATCCTAAAAACAAACAAACAAAACCTCCCCAGGCTCAATGGTATGGTTTGCTAGCAAATGTTAACTAACCAGTTTTCCAGGGGTTTGAAGGGAAGGAGGTTGGTTTATAGTATTTTCCAATGTCCATGTTATAATTATCTAATGATGGCTGTTTCAAGTTACCAGTGTACTATCTTCGAATAGTAGAGCTGGGAAGAAATGTGCAATAGCACACCATTATATCTTCCCACCATACAGAAACGATAGATGTAGATGACCTCAAGGGCAAATGTGATGGACTGGATATTTGTGTACCTCCAAATTCATATATTGAAGCCATACCCCTTAATGTGATATTATTTGGAGATGGGTTTAGATGACAACATGAGGGTAGGGCCCTCTCAATGGAATATTCATGTTCTTATAAGCAGAGGAAGAGAGACCAGAGTGCTCCGCGCTCTCTCTCTGAGATGTGAGGACACGGCAAGAAGGTGACACCTTAATCTTGAACTTCCCAACTTTGAAAATGTTAAGAAAGAAATGTTTATTGTTTAAGCCATCCCATTTAGGGTGATCTGTTTTAGGAACCTGAGCAGAATAATACAGCATTAATAATAGTAAAGTGTTGTAAATTATTAGAAAATGATGAATTTTGAGCTTATTACCATTGTTTTCCCGTTTTCTTCTTAAATAATAGATTCATTGAAATATTTAAACATTGTGTATAGGTGATCCACCTCAGGTCCACAGTTGAAACACCATCAATAGGGTAAGGATTTAAAAATCTGTGTCTCTAGCCTTAAGCTCCAAACTAAAAAACAACAACAACAAAAAACTTTCTACATCCCATAATCATCTATGTAATTGCCTTCTTGGCTTGAACATTTAAGAGGCGTTGAAACTTAATATATTCAAAACAGAACTCTTCCTATAAAAGGTCTGTGCCTTCAAGAGCCCTATATCTTATCCTTATTAGTTCACAATATTACAAGGTCTTGAGTTACTCAAACTGAAAAGCTATACATCTTCCTTCATTTCTCTTCCCCTTGCCTCCCAGATCCAAGTAGAGTAGATTCTACTTTCAAAATGTTTCTCAAATCCATTTGCTTCTCAGATGACCACCTTTAACCAATCTCTTGACTGGTACTTCTGCATCCCTCTTTTCTCCCTGCCTCACCTTTTGCCCTCTTAAAATCTATTTTCCAAACTTTCCAAAATGCAATAATATCGAATGCTTTTTTAGTACTTATTAAGGTCCAAACTGTTCCAGAGTACTTTTAGTTTTAAACTCATTGAATTCTCCCAGAAAAACTATGAATTAGGGCGTTATTATTATCCACATCAACTTGATGAGAAAACTAAGGTGTAGACGCTTGAGAGACACCATCCTCTGTCACATAGGCGATAGCTATTATGAGAGAATCCAGGATTCAGCCCAAAGGTGTAGTGTACCTGACCATAATCTGATAAACAATACTGATTTGCCTCCATGAAAATCAGACCATCTTCATTCCTCTAACACTAAGCCCCTCATTCTCCACCCGCCCACAAACCCCCAAGTTGTTTCTTGAATGTAGATAAAATTTCAAAGTTCTTTTACTTACTTTCAATGTTCCAAATGATCAGCCCTCTGCTTATCTCTCAGTATTAGTTTCGTAAAGCTGCCACAATAAATTACCCCAAACTAAGTGGCTTAAAACAACAAACTTTTATTGAGCAGTTCTGGAGGCCAGAACTCTGAAATTATCCTGACGGCAGGTTCTCACTCCCTCTGACTCTAGGGGAGAAATCTTAGTTGCTTCACTTTCCTTGGCCTCCTTGGCTTATGGCTACCTTTTCTCAATCTCTGCCTCTGTTTTCCTATTATCATCTCCTTTTCTGTCTGTGTTTTCTCTTTTCTTGTTTGTGTCTTCTCCTCTTCTGCCTTTTATAAAGATACTTGTCATTAGATTTAGAATCCACCTGAATAATCCAGGATGATCTCATCTCGCAATTCATTCTTTGTATCTGCAAACATCCTTTTTTCAAATACAGTAATATTCTCAGATTTCAAGGCATTAGACATGGACATATTGTTTATTGGGGGGGAACCATACGGCTCCTCACATGTGCCAAACTTATACTGCATATTTTCCTGTCTCCACCATTAGGTTTTGGGCACACTGGCTTTCTTTTTCTTCTCAGGAGATAATAAGTTCACTTTACCTCAGGATCTTTGCAACAGCTCTACCTTGTGCTTGGATTGATCTGCCACAGAAATTTAAAGTCCAACTGATTCTCATTCTTCAGATTCCAGGTAAAATATCACTCCCTCAGAAAGGTTTCCCTCCCCACCCAATCAGAATTCACAGCCCTGTCACATAACTTTGTTTAAATTCTCTGTAACTCACTTACCCTCATCTGATATATTTATTTTCTAGTTCTTTTTATTTATTCATTGATTCATTTATTTAAAAAAATTATTGGTTGTCACTTTCAAGAAAGTTTAATACAAATTGTGACCTTGCCTCTTTAGTTCAGATTGTTACTTCAGGGCACTCAAATATAATTCTGGAGTAAATTAGTAAATCCATGAATAAGTTACTGAATATGTTTTTGTTTCATGTGGAAGGGCAGAATTGTGTTCCCATCAGGAGTAAAGTAACAACATAATATCTGTAGAGTGTCTTAACATGGGTGGAAATCCAGTAATTTCTTTCTGCATAACTGATAAGAGTGGTTTGAAGAAAGTTTTTTCTTTGTGACAGTGCAGGTAACTGAGAGAATGATTACCTCTCTGCATCAAAGCATGTCCTGATGAAAAAAATGAACGCAAAGCAGAGTTCTAGAGATTGTTTGCTTCTTCCATTGTTCATCTTTCCTAGATGGACAGGGGAAAGTCAGAGCTAATAAAGTAGAATTTAGTCATGACGGTGTTGAGGAAATATTCATGATCCAGATAAGTCATTGTATACAGTGCCTACTGCCGTGCCGTGTACAGAATAAACGATCCAAAACAATGTGCAGGTTGTTTTCAAATAGCTTAAAAAGGAAGTAATACTAAGTGTATACATTAACCTAAAAGATCCCTCAGTTTCTTGGAAATCAGCACCCTCATCTGACCAAGAGAGGTCGGAACCAGGGATGAACCAGTGTTAGGGTTAGTCATGGGCTAAAGAGGGTTGACAGACAGCTGACACTTATAACCACTAAAAATATCCAAATAGATATTAGGGTTATATTTAATAAAATATGGTTGATCATTTTCCTGAGGAGATAGGAAAAAACTCATTAATTGCAACTTTCACATCTGTGGGTGCATGACTGCGGATACATGCATATGCCCATCAAGATTTTTATGGAAACACTGACAAGTGAAGAAAAATTAATAAGACGAATATGATATGATAGCCTTGGCAACCAAACTAAGTTCTTGCTAAACAGAGGGAAATCTCAAAAAGAGAAAATACAAGACAGACAAAAGAATCACTATAGAATTCTGAGAAATGTAAGTCACAGTGTCAAGAAGTTAATAAACTATAATTACCTAGAGATTGCTGTATCATTTTGGAATTGTTTATGTCTTGAGTAAAGGAAGAAGGCTTGATTCTTCTAAAGAAAAGAATAAAATTCAAAATTCCAGAGACGTTTGAAAGAATATCGGTAAATAAGTCGCTCAAATATAAATGTTGCTATTCAAGGGTGAGTGCTGAGTCCTAAGTGTTAAGTAGTTGCAAGGGACCCCAGAATCACACTGAAGGTGAAACAGTGACAAAATGGGCACTTCCAGTAAGACACTGAAGACTGGCTCCACATCAACGCACTCAGGGACTGGAGGTAGAGCTTTTGGAAATAGGTAAGTTACTAAATGTGAAATTCAAGTGATGAAAAGGTTTTGATACCAAAGCAACTAACTTCATGCACATTTTGGCATTCTTTGTCTCAGAGAGAATTAGCATTTAGAAACTGCAGCCTCAAAGAACTGTGAGAAGGGTTTCAGGCACTGAGAGGAAGGAGCTCCTAGCAGATCAGCCCAACACGGAGTTGTAAGCAAGTACTACAACACAGAGTAAGAAAAGCCACAATAAGGTAAATACTGATCATCTTTATTTTCTAGGCAGATTTTATTTTCTATATTATAGATTTTGCTACTATTCTAGTTTAAATGAACTTATCTCAATTCATAGTTCAGTTAATTTTGATGTATTGTAGAAATTCTTAAAATATTATCCCCTTTTCATACAATAGCTAAATTTTATACTATAATTTTTAACCCCATAACACATCAAATAAGTAGAGTATAAAAAGTAATATTTCAATATAATGCATTTAGGCAAATATAAAGTATACTAATTAAGTTTATAGCACTTTTTTTTTTTTTTTTTTGAGACGGAGTCTTGCTCTGTCTCCCGCGCTGGAGTGCAGTGGCCGGATTTCAGCTCACTGCAAGCTCCGCCTCCCGGGTTTACGCCATTCTCCTGCCTCAGCCTCCCGAGTAGCTGGGACTACAGGCACCCGCCACCTCGCCCGGCTAGTTTTTTGTATTTTTTAGTAGAGACGGGGTTTCACCGTGTTAGCCAGGATGGTCTCGATCTCCTGACCTCGTGATCCGCCCGTCTCGGCCTCCCAAAGTGCTGGGATTACAGGCTTGAGCCACCGCGCCCGGCCTATACTACTTTTTAAAATCAGAAAATATCCTGTGAACAAAACTTAGATTATACATCATATTTGATGAACCCCAAAGAAGGACAGGCCTGGGTATGTATAGGGTGTAAATGCTGCTTATTACAGGATATTTTATTCTAACTACTATCTCAGAAGAAAAAAGTGGAATAAAAATCAATGTTATGGAAAATAACTGAATATTTTAGTTTTGGTGCTAGAGAGAATCTAGTTTTCATTTGTATTTAAGTAGACTCTGTGACTACATGTAGAAATGATAGCAATTGTATCGTCTGGGTCTTATAGAAACCTGTGACCTTCTGGGGAGGGTGTGTCAATTCACTGCTGTTAGGAAAGTAACCAGTATTAACTCAGGGCAGACTGACTTGGAATAATGCAAAACCAAAACAGGATATCACAATGTAATCTAAGAGCTTATGTAGAAGAAGCTAAAATGCAAAATTTCAAAAATTAGCTCTAATCAATAGTCACTGGAGAAAATAGGTACATGGGTCTAAATTGTGAACTTTTGAAATAGTTGTACAAAAGAGAAAGACCTTCGAGTCTTTATGTTTTAGAAATTTGAACACAGAGTGCTTCAGCAAAGAAGAATCCCCTCTCTAACTCCTTTGCTGCTTGTGAAATATTTATGCAGGTGAAAATGAAAGACATTTTTCCATATGAAGAAGTTAGTAATGGAGCTTATCATTCTCTTTTTGTAGTCATATACTGACTGTATGTCATTCAGTTTCCTTGGCTCTTAGAGAATGGCCACACCACAGAATGATTAGGAGCAGAAATAGTCTCCAAATAGTCCAGATTTGATATTTCAATGTCTTAAATATACATGTCAATTATAGAAATAATATTATAAACATGGCCAGTCAGAATCTGAAGCATTACAACATCAGAGCAGTCACATTTTATTGTAATAAAATGAATGTGGGCTTTGGGGCACAATTACCTACATTCCAACTCAGGTGCTTACACTTTCAGTGAGTCTTCAGACAAATATTTGTGGGGTTTTTTTTCATTTTTATTGTTTTTGAGTACATAGTATTTTATATATATACATACACACACACATACACTTATGGGGTACAGCAGACTTTTTAACACAGGCATACAATGCTGGACAAAAATTTTTAATTTCACTTTATTAATAATTAGTAGTAGTAGCACAGTCAAAACAGTAACAATAACATTTATTGAGCATTTACTGTGTTCCAGGTATTATTCTAAGTTCTTTTCTGTATTCCTTTAATTCTCACAAAATCCAATGAGGTAAGTATTATTAACATTCTCATTTTACAGAAAAAAAATTGTCACAATTTGTGAATAATACTCCCCAAGAACTATTTGTATATTAGAATTTCTTGAATATATTTTTAATTACACACTATGTAAATATGTAAAATGTATATAATGGATATCTTGAAGAGGTAAATCTCTGTTAGTAGGTATTTATTAAAAGGTAGGTATAATTTTATTACTGTAGAGAAACCGATTGTTCTTTAAATTCATAATAATAGCCCACTTTCCTTCCTTCCTTCCTTCCTTCCTTCCTTCCTTCCTTCCTTCCTTCCTTCTTTTCTTCCTTCCTTCCTTCCTTCCTTCCTTCCTCCCTCCCCTTTCTTCCTTCCTCCCCTTTCTTTCTTCCTCCCTTTCTTCCTTCCTCCCCTTTCTTCCTTCCTCCCCTTTCTTCCCTTCCTTTCTATCATCTTTCCTCCTTCTTGTTTCCTTGTCTTCCTGCCTGCTGTGCCCTCCAGCCTTTCTTCCCTATTCTGCAGTCTTTGCCTCCTTTGCTCCATTTGTATCTTCTTCTCTTCCTTCATTACCTTTCTCCTTCCTTTGGTCAGATAGTCATCCCAGTAAGTATTTCTGTGGGACTACATACTGTGCTAGTCATCCCAGTGAAAATCATGTGGTGAGTAAGACAGATACAGTTTTTACCTAGTGGAGCTCGTGGGCTTGTTGTGGGGAATTGAGGAACTGTATTAGTCTGTTCTCACACTGCTATAAAGATATCATTGGAGACTGGGTAATTTATAAAGAAAAGAGGTTTAATTGAATCACAGTTCTGCATAGCTGGGAAACTCAGGAAACTCACAGTCATGGAGGAAGGTGAAGGAGAAGCAAGCACCATCTTCACAAGGCAGCAGGAGAGAGAGCAAGAGCAAGGAAGTGCCACACTTTAAAACTATCAGCTCTCATGAGAACTCACTCACTAACCCAAGAATAGCATGCAGGAAGCAGCCCCCATGATCCAATCACTTCCCACCAGTTTCCTCCCCTCAACATGCAGGGATTACAAGGATTACAATTTGAGATGAGATTTGGCTGGGGACACAGAGGAAAACCATATCAGGAGGTAATCATTAAAGTCATTAAAATACAATTAACCAATTGTTAAAATAGAAGAAGATGCTTGAGAACTTGTAACAGAGGGTCTGACCTAGGCTAGGGACTTTTTCTCACGTTAAATAATTTAACATACAGAGATATAATTACACTTAGCTAAATTAATTTTGTTGATTCTGTCAGAGATTTAATTTTAATGTTAGATAATGTAATATGACTTTGAAATGATGATTTACGTGTTACATTCATCTTACCTAATGTGATTTTAAAGATGTGTTGCAGGAAATCAGGGACCCTTAACAGAGGAACTGGCTGGAGCCGTGGCAGAGGATCATAAATTGTAAAGATTTCATTTTAATATGGACATTTATCAGTTCCCAAATAATACTTTTATAATTTCTTATGCCTGTCTTACTTTAATCTCTTAATCCTATTATCTTTGTAAGCTGAGGATGTACATCACCTCAGGACTGATGTGATAATTGTGTTAACTGTACAAACTGATTGTAAAACATATGTGTTTGAACAATATGAAATCAGTGCACCTTGAGAAAGAACAGAATAGCAGCGATTTTTTAGGGAACAAGGGAAGACAACCATGAGGTCTGGCTGCCTGCAGGGTCGGGCAAAAAGAGCCATATTTTTCTTCTTGCAGAAAGCTTATAAAAGGATATGCAAGTAGGGAAGATACTGCTAAATTATTTTCCTAGCAAGGAATATTAATATTAATACCCTAGGAAAGGAATGCATTCCCGGGGGTAGGTTTATAAGGCCGCTCTGGGAATGTCTGTCTTATGCAGTTCAGATAAGGACTGAGATACACCCTGGTCTCCTGCAGTTCCCTCAGGCTTACTAGGATGGGGAAAACCTCCACCCAGGTAAATTTGTGGTCAGACCGGTTCTCTGCTCTCAAACCCTGTTTTCTGTTGTTTAAGATGTTATCAAGACAATACATGCACCACTGAACATAGACCCTAATCAGTGTTTCTGCTTTTGCCCTTTGCCCTGTGATCTTTGTTAGACCTTTATTAGTAGTTCCGCTTTTTGCCCTTTGAGCATGTGATCTTTGTACCTACTCCCTGTTCTTACACTACCTCCCCTTCTGAAACCCTTAATAAAAAACTTGCTGGTTTGAGGCTCAGGTGGGCATCACAGTCCTACCGATATGTGATGTCACCCCTGGTGGCCCAGCTGTAAAATTCGTCTCTTTATACTGTTTCTCTTTATTTCTCAGCCGGCAGACACTTATGGAAAATATAAAGAACCTACATTGAAATATTGGGGGAGGGTTCCCCCAATAAAGATGAATTCAAATTTTTGATTTATATTAAAATTAAGACATACTTTTTTTTAAAAAAGTATCTAAACTTTTCAGAGTATATGATTATGTTATAGCCATTTTTCCCTTTGGAAATGCACTTCTAGAAAAGCAATGAAGAAATATTTGATTTATAAAATTCATCATTACAAAACAAATCCTTTCAGAAATACATCCTGTTGCATAATTTAAAACTACTTTGGAAGTAACCTTGAAACATCAAAATCATCATAAATAAAATAGTCCTCATTATGTTGTTAAGTCACAGATACTACGATTGAAAAATCTGAAAGGACAAGAGAATTTTCTCAGGACAGCAAATAAGTCATATTTTCATCATATACTTTGCTTATCATCTCTATATAATCAGTACCATGGGACATTTAAATTGGTTGGTCCAGTTGAAATGGGATTGTTGAAAATGAATGCATTTCTAGATATTATATTTCATAGTTTAAAAAATTTGGAAATGAAATGAAACTCAAATTCAATTTCTTAGAAGAAAATTGGACTGTGACTTGAATCTACAGGATAGAGAACTCAGATGTATTATTGATTTACAACCACCAAATTTATGGTTATTTATTTATTTATTTATTTTCTGTGCTGCTTGAGGCCTTGATTGGAAGTTAACAAATTTTGCTGCTTGAACTGAGAAAGAATAAGTAGTATTGATGGGTGAAAAAGGTAGCCATTTAATAGCAATAGAGGAAGTATGAGTGCTTATCTGTACTTACTTTCTCCCTGCTATAATGCAATCAACATAGCAATAATTCTTAATGGTTTAAGACCAGAAAAAAAAAAATAGTAGTTAGCTCTACTCATTTTTTAATGCTGTGTAACAAATGATCCCAAACTTATTGGTTAAAGTCAGTATAAATTTATTATCTCACAGTTTCCGTGAATTGGAAATCTATTCCAAGGCTAAATAGGTCCTCTGCTCAGGACTTTCACTAGGCTGAAATCAAGTTGTCAGCCAGGTTTGCAATCTCAACCAATGCTTGAGATTCTCTTCCAAGCTCACTGGCTGTTGGCAGAATTCAGTTCCTTGGAGCTATAGGACTGAGGTCCTCAACTCCTAGAGGTTTCCCGTGGTTCCCTGTCTAGCGGCCCACTCTACAAGTAACTACAAGTTACACTACAAGTTACACTCTAGAAGTAAACTTGGGAGTTTACTTCTTCAAGACCAATAGGAAAGCAACTCTGCCATTTTGAATCTATTTTTCTGTCCCTGATCTCTAGACTCTCTTTTAATGGGCTCACCTGATCAGGTAAGGATAATCCCTCTTTTGATTAACTTAAAGCCATCTGTCTAAGCACCTTAATTACATCTTCAAAATCTCTTTATCTTTGTCATATAAGCTAATCATGGGCATGATATCATATCATTTTCACTGGGCCCACCCACACTCAAGGGAAAGGGAGAATTCTGCCTAACGTGGAAGGCTTCCCCAGGATTATTGCCACCTGGATCATTTTCAAATACTAATAGATAAAGAGAATATCATCAGGAGGGAATTATACAGTAATTGATACTTCTCCAATAAATTAGTTGATATTAAAAACAAACTTTTAGTAAACTTTATAACTTCAGAAATATAAAAACTAAATCAATTGACTTTTAATTAGAAAAAAGTATGAAAATACATTGCAACATTATGCAGTTTATATTTTTGGTATAAAAATTAAAATATGACAATATTTTTGAAAAGGTATTTATGTGTTATATCCTATTTGCATACCTATTTTAAATTAGCAAAATATTGGTGAATTGAATTTTTCAGCAGAGCAGTAAGACTATTCTTTTATTTTTTTTGAGACAGGATCTCACTCTGTCTCCCAGGCTGGAGTGCAGTGGCATGATCTCGGCTCACTGCAACCTCCACCTCCCTGGTTCAAGTGCTCCTCAGCCTCCAGAGTAACTGGAACTACAAGCAAATGCCACCATGCCTGGCTAATTTTTGTGTTTTTTATAGAGACAGGGTTTTGCCGTGCTACCCAGGCTGGTCTCAGATTCCTGGGCTCAAACAAACTGTCCACCTCGGCCTCCCAAAGTAGACTATTCTTATATTTTCCTTTCATTGTGGAGTAAAACAAAAATTGTTTCATATGAATACATTTTCACAATAGGAAGGAACCCAGTTAACTGAAATTTACAATGGCCAGGAGTTAAGCCACTCCTAAAGTCGTTAATTATTTCACTTTTGTCTGCTTACCTTCCATTTACTGAAAATCAGAAGAAAGGCTGGGTGTGGTGGCTCATGCCTGTAATCCTAGTGCTTTGAGAGGCCGAGGCAGGCAGATCATGAGGTCAGGAGTTCAAGACCAACCTGGCCAACATGGTGAAACCGCATCTCTGTTAAAATAAAATACAAAAATTTGCCAGGCCTGGTGACAGATGCCTGTAATCCCAGCTACTCGGGAGGCTGAGGCAGGAGAATCACTTGAACTCAGAGCTGGAGGTTGCAGTGAGCCGAGATTGCACCACTGCACTCCAGTCTGGGCAACAGAGCAAGGCTCCCTCCCCTCCGAAAAAAAAAAAAAAGAAAATCAGAGGATGCAAAGTTGCATACTCTATTTGAAACATTCTGACTTCTGTATTTTTTATTTAAATACAGTTTTAGAACCATAAGATTTTACATTTAAAATACTTAGGGCCTTGGATAAAAAAAATATATAATTTTATAAAATAAATACAAAATATACAATAATAAAATTCACAAATGTTGAAATGACAAAAACATATACATAACACAGATTAACAATAATAATTAAGTAAATTATATATATAAAATTTTGATATTTAGAATTGTTCCCTTGCATCCATACACAAACAGAGCATCAGGGGCTTCTATTCATAAATTTTATGTAACATTTAACTTCCAGTTTGCTTATTTATTTAAGACCTCTTAACAAACAGTTAATAAATAACAAGATTAATCTTTTGTTTTTTTTTGACGGAGTCTCGCTGTGTCGCCCAGGCTGGAGTGCAGTGGCGTGAACTCGGCCCACTGCAAGCTCCACCTCCTGAGTTCACGCCATTCTCCTGCCTCAGCCAGCCGAGTAGCTGCAACTACAGGCACCTGCCACCACGCCGGGCTAATTTTTTGTTGTTGTTGTTCTTTTTTAGCAGAGATGGGGTTTCATCGTGTCAGCCAGGATGGTCTTGATCTCCTGACCTCGTGATCTGCCCGCCTCGGCCTCCCAAAGTGCTGGGATTACAGGAAGATTAATCTTTTCTTAAATACATCTAAAGTAACTTTAGAAGAAATATATTTCTAGCACCTTTTATTTGTATTTACTTTTACAACTTTTCATGTTTTAGGAATGACTTTTTACATTTCTACGGAATCAAATGTATAAAAGAGTTTGGAAAGGCTGTCTGTAAGAAATTATTTTCATGCTGTACCAGATTAACAAGTACTGTTTAGAAAAGTCTTCCCCAGATACATAACTCTTTTGCAGTAGTGTTTATTGAAATGAATATGAATTTGTAGAAGGCCACGTAATACAGTCTGAGCACAGACTTTGGAGTGAGACAGAACTTAAAGGCACAGGCACTTGCCACCCATGTGACCTTGGCTTGTTATTTACTCTTTTGGAAGGTCAGTTTATCTCTCAAGTAATATAATATAGAAATGGTGCATGGAACATTATTAGCATGTTATCAGACACAAATCATGTTCTGAGCAAGCAGTGGTTAATATTGTTGTTACTAAAATATGACCATCCTATATTTTCTGATAATATCAAAATGAAATTTTTGACTCTAATTTTACTCTTATGAAGCATTGGAAGAGATTGTGACAACGGTGTAAACAAAATAACACAAGAGTTCATGTTTTGGCATCATATGCTCTTGGTTGAACAGATGAAAGGTCTGTGTTACTTAACTATCTGCATGTCAACCCCATATTGATAATATTCTACATTGTTTCTGTGATTTGGAAAGCCTAAGCTTTCATTTCAAAGCTTCATGTTGAGAGCTCGAAGGAAAATTACATTATGTCAACATGACCTACTCCTGATTCGTGAACCTTTAATTTGAGAAGTACTTGTGTTTCTTCTTATAAGCTTGAGGAACAACAACAACAACAAAGTACATGTAATTGAGGTTTTGAGACCGTTTAGAATTCATCACTTAAAAAAAAAAAAAAAAATCCCTGTATCCAAGATAGAGATCACCTGTAATTGCTAGATTTTTAACTCTGGAAGATGTTGACATTCTACTTGCCACATGTTATCAAAACATGGTCGTCTTTAGCAAAGACAAATGCTTACTGATCTCCTGAGCTAAGTGCTGATCTCACTTCGCCTATCTTTTGCCAACCGCTTGATGTTCACATGGGAAGTCAATGATTACTATGCCAAAATTTCCTTTATTAAAAAAAAAAAAACCTCAACTAGAAATCCACATACTGTCCTGAGTTCCAAAACCAATACACTGAGACCTTGAGATGTCTTTTGACTCTAACATACCTAATTCTGAGTAGTTATTATATATTTACTCAATGATATAATGAAAAAAAAAATACTCTTTATGACTTGAGACTGCTTATATCTCACCTAAAGAAACAAATATATTATTGAGATGTGCTTAGGAGACTAGGCTGATAAGCTCATTGATTCAGTCAATATGTTGTTATCGAGAACATTACAATAACATTCTTTTTACGTAAGTTCTAAAGAAAACTGGGGAACAAAATAAATGGTCCTTGTCTTTGAAAAACTTAAAATTTTGTTCATAAATTTATAAACAAGGGTCTATAGAAAACATAATTTTAAATTCATGCCCATCATCCAAATTATCCTAATTTTTCTTTGATTGCATGCCTGTTCCTTCACTCTTCAGGCTTCATTCTTTGTACTTTCCAGTTATGTGACCTTAGTCAATTCATTAAGCCATCCAAGCTTCAGTTTTCTCATTTGTAAAGCAGAAATAATAATAGTACTTAATAATTTTCCTGAGGAAGAAATGAGATGATTGCAAAACACTACTGTCTGGTGGTGAGAAAAAGCTAAATAAGCACTAGCAATCAAAATAATAATTACAGTTGTCTGAATAATAGTAATCACAATAATAATAAAATTACAATAGCAGTTTTTATGTTGTTTGTTCATGATTGAACGTCACTATATTGCTGACATTTTAGAGCAAAGATAAAATGTAATTATAGCCATAGAACAACAGAATGTTGCTGTTAGATTAAGCACAAAAATCAAGTTACTGCAATACTAATTTTACACAGATACTGATATTGAGAAAGCCTATGCTACCTACTCATTGATGACAGGAAACTTAGTTCTTTTCTACATCACTCTGCATGACAATAATACCTAGAATTGATTGTGCACTTACTAGGTCTAAGTAATGGAATAAAAAACAGTAATTTAATTTTAATTTAATGTACTTTCATAGCAATCCTATGACGGTTATATATATCACTGCTACTATCTCTGTTATTATATGGGAGGAAACTGAGCTTCCTCCGCTCTGAGTGGCAGAGTCCGGGTGTGAACACAGGTAATCTGACTCCAGAACCCAAATATATAACCACTCTACCTAAAATGTATAAATTTGTACATATATTTCTCTGTGTATGTGTTTTGTGTTTAATTATATAAATACAATATATAAGTTAAATACATATGTGGTAATTTTTACAGGATTTCATTGTCCTTATTTTACCTCTCTTCCTTAGGCTCTAAAAAGCATACATTCTAACATTTTTTAAACTTTTAAAATATTTATTTACAATGGTGGCTAAGAATTTGAGAAATTAGTGACTTAGGGAAGGAATTTCTCATTTTAGTTTTATCATTTGTAAATTGAAATAATCTGGGTTCAGATGACCTTAAAGTTTTGTTTTTTTGTTGGTTTGTTTGTTTGTTTTTGTTTCTGTTTTTTGAGAGGGAGTCTTGCTCTGTCGCCCAGTCTGGAGTTCAGTGGCATGATCTGGGCTCACTGCAAGCTCCGCCTCCCGGGTTCATGCCATTCTCCTGCCTCAGCCTCCCAAGTAGCTGGGACTATAGTCACCCGCCACCATGCCCAGCTAATTTTGTGTGTGTATGTGTGTTTTTTACTAGAGACGGGGTTTCACCGTGTCAGCCAGGATAGTCTGATCTCCTGACCTTGTGATCCACCCACCTCGGCCTCCCAAAGTGCTGGGATTACAGTCGTGAGCCACTGCCCCCAGCCTCAGATGACCTTAAAGTTAACACTTTTAAAACAAGAAGCAAAATAAAATGGATCTAAATAAATAAATCTGGGATATTATTTAGCAGGAGGAAGTTTATGTTCTTTAATAACAAGAGGAAGAAAAAAGGTGTCTAAATGATACAGACATGGAATTGGGAAACACTGGTTCCTTCCATATAGCAAGACAAATTAAAAGAAATATAGTATTTTAACAAAAGTTGAATATGGTATGATAAATTTTTTTTCTTTCTTTTTTTTTTTTTTTGAATCAGAGTCTCGCTCTGTCTCCCAGGCTGGAGCTCAGTGGTGCAATCTCGTGCATTGCAACCTCCGCCTCCTGGGTTCAAGAAATTCTCCTGCCTCAGCCTCCCAAGTGGCTGGCAGGCTGGCATTACAGGCAAGCACCAGCACGCCTAGCTAATTTTTGTATTTTTAGTAGAGACGGGGTTTCACTGTGTTGGTCAGGCTGATCTCGAACTCCTGACCTCAGGTGATCCACCTGCCTCGGCCTCCCAAAATTCTGGGATTACAGGTGTGAACCACTACACCCAGCCAACATTTTAAAAAGGTTGCAATATATAAGAGTTCAATGTCAGTCACATATATATTCATTAAATATTTATATATATATATATGTATGTCAATTATTAATACCAACGATTAGTAGACAATTCTCCATGGGGCTCATGTGCTTCTGGATGTCTTACAAGATGGGCTGAATTCCTTTGTTCCAGAGTTTCTTTTCAGGGTTATTTTTGTAGCAAAATGTCTTGGAAGACAAAGATAAATGGTACCTCTTTCTGGAACAAAGGGCAAGCAGGGCTTACTATCCTGTATAAAATATTCAGGTGCCTTAAGTGCAGAGTTCCTCTCCAATAACACCATCCACTGCATGTGCAGGTGTCACCTGTCTCTTTGTCTATCACCTTAAGATTTAGACTCAAAGAATAGGTGCCACATACGCTGATACTTACACTGCTTACTGTGTTGAGAGAGATACACATTTGCCCATGACTCAGGAACCTGTCTTTTGCCAGTGTATAGCTAGGGTTCTCCAGAGAAACAGAGCCAGTAGGTTATCTATAGATATATAGAAAGAGATGCATTATGAGGGACTGGCTCACATGATTATGGAGGCCGAGAAGTTTGCAAACTGAAGGCCTAGGAAAGCCAGTGGTGTAGTTCTAATATAAGCCCACATGCCTGAGAACTAGGGGAGCCAATGTTGTAAGACCCAGTCTGAGTCCAAAGGCCCAAGAACCAGGAGCACCAATGTCCAAGAGGAGAGAAGACGGATATCCTAGCTGAAGAAGAAAGACTAAATTTATCCAAAGGTGAGGTGTAGAGATCTCTTACCACTAGAGAATGTATCCAAGTCATGCAGCAAAGTATGTTAGTGGTGGAAGTTATCTGAGTCACACGGCACCAAAATATGTTAGTGGTGGTGAATCCATGCGGGTCGGCAGCAACCTCAATTCTTGCCTCCTCAGATGAAATGATTTGACTGAGGGGCAGAAGGCAGAAGTACAGACTGAGGCAAGTTTTAGAGCAGGAGTGATAGTAAGAACAAAAGGAAGGAACGTATACTCGGAAGTGGCCAAGCAGGTGACTAGAAAGATAAGTGCACAGTTTGACCTTCAGACTTGGGATTTTATATGCTGGCATACTTCTGGGGTCTTGCATCTCTTCTCCTCTGATTTTTTCCTTGGGGTGAGCTGTCCAAATGCACAGTAGCCTGCCAGCCCTTGGGAGGTGAGCATGCACAGTGTGTTTACTGGAGTTGTATGCATGCTCACTTGAGGCCTTCCCCACTTACCAGCTGAATGTCCCTAAGAGGTCATGTGCCAGTAAACTCCGCTAGTTTGCCTCTTAGTACACATGCTCAAGTCTACTCACGCAACTCCTGAGATCTCATTAGGAAGCTTCTGATCACACCAGTTTCAGTGTTTTACTGTCTGTAGAAAGACCGCCTTTTCTTGGCTTTACCTGCGATCAATTTTTGTTTTAGAGAGACAGTTAACAACCACCTGACCATCACCTGATGGTCACCTGGCATTCCTGGTTGGTGGGGGTCAGGGCCTCTTCTACTCTGCTCATGTCTGCCTGATTACCTACAGGAACAAATAGACTGAATGATGCCTGCCACATTGATGAGGGTGATAGTCTTTACTGAATTTACTGATTCAAATACTAATCTCTTCCAAAACACCCTCACAGACACACCCCAAAATCTTGTTTTACCAGTAATTTGGGCATCCCTTAGCTCAGTCAAGTTGACATGAAATTAATGATCACAGACAGTATTTATTAAATTGAGAGTTTTTAGCTTGCAAGTAGCCTAAAATGTCAGACCTTTCACCATTCTTGACATTGAGCTTCTCAAATTACATTAAATAACTGATGTGTAGGGCCGGTTGGCACTGCCTAACTGTACTAGATACTTGCTTTTTTCCCCACAAAACAGGATTGGGAGTGGGAGGCTGGTTTCTCAATTTTCCTAGGATACTTGATACTGTTTTTTATTTTTATTTTTTTGGGTGTGGAGTCATTATTTAAATATATTTTTAAAGTTTCTTGCTTGCATCTCGTCTTCCACTTTGTCACTTCACTTTTATCTCTTAATCTACATTTGACCTTTTAAACAAACTCAGATACCTATTTACGCTGCATAGGAGAAGCTAATTGGTTTGGGTATGGATTCCTTCATGCTGTTTTCATATGTAAGCACTCGAAAGCTACACTGCAATACAATAATCTTCACTTTATCATGGCAATGAAAAAAGAGGTTTTTTTTTTTTTTTAGTTCCTAGATATAGACAAAAACATAAAATAATGTATTCATACTCATTCAGAAAATTGGAAAGGAAAGAAAATTAAACTTTATCCCAAAACCAGCTACCTATTAGTCTAGATCAGTTGCTACTAGATTTGGAAAATCTATCTGGTATGCATGAAAGGCATGAAGGGACTAAACTATTCCATTTTCACTTTGGTCACTGCATTTAAGCATCTATTTGTCTTTTTGTGCTTATGAAGATGCTGAATTATTTTCTCTAGCAACTTTACACTCTGTATTGATGCTGAAACTTATTTAGCAGTTAAAGTTGCATTTGGAATTGAAAGCTATTAATCACAAGTGGCGAAAATAAAAAGAAAATACATGATTGGCTAAAATGTCATCAGTAAACTTTTTTGAAAATCTACTG
The DNA here is from genome assembly GCF_000951035.1 of Colobus angolensis palliatus. NCBI lineage: Eukaryota > Metazoa > Chordata > Mammalia > Primates > Cercopithecidae > Colobus > Colobus angolensis. The sequence continues at coordinate 2,980,358 of NW_012115488.1, forward strand.
CAACATGCTCTATGCTAAGAACTAGGTCATAAGTTAAAATAATAATCATGCCAACATGTTTCTCCATTAACTGTAAGACAAAAACAAGGGTTAGGCAACTTAGTCATAGAACTTTTTGGTATTAAAAATACTTAGCCCTGAGTGATTTGATATCATTTTACTCTAGGAGTATTTGTGTTCACAAGATTAAATAAAATCTGTATTTTTTTTTCTTTGAGTATCTCAGATACTCAAAGATACATCTGTATCTTTTCAATATTTCTACATTCTATCTTAGTATGTGTATTTTTCAATGTTTCTACATTCTGTAGTATGTGTACTGGTGATTCAAATAAGTCACCACAACAATATTTCATATGTAAGCACTCGAAAACTTTGGATCAGAAGGAGCAAAGACGGGAGATATAAACTTATTGCAATTTTTCATATATTTCATTTTAAAGTGATCTTGGCAATTTATTTTTATGTTTAAGGTTGCTTTTCTTTAAAATCTTTAATAAACCAGTTATTAAAGACTTTTATAACGTGATAATAAAAACAAAAATCTATCTTAACCTACAACTAGTATCTTCCAAAATGTATAATTAGACCAAGACAAGTGTTTTCATTATCACCATTATTGATTTAAAACTCTTCTGGAAGTAGTATCCAATATAATCAGATAAGAAAAAAATGTGTAACAATTATTTATAAAAGGAAAATTACTACAAGTATTTGCAGATGGTATGGTAGGATACATGGAAATCCCTAAAATAATTAACTGAAGAAAAACACTAAAACATATTAAGGGACTTAGAGAATTCAAACAGTTACAAAGGAATATGATATTTTTAACATTATCATCTCTGAGTTAAGTTCGAAAGGTAGCATAAGTTCAGTAAATATAATATCACTATATTTTTATTTTGAACAAGTTCATTCTAAAATTTACTTTAAGAAATAAAGTAAATAAAGAGCACAATTAGCCAGGTAAATGAGGACAATAAAATAATAAAAAAAGGTATAATGAAAAGGGACTAACTCTACAAATACTAAAATAAATTATAAACTATCAATAACTAAAATCATGATTTAATTTGCTAAATCAGAACAGGTGTCTAGAAATAGACACTAATGTATCCAAGAACCAAATGTGGAAAAAGGATTTTTCAGTCACTAATTTGTATAATTGCGTAGCCATCTGGAAAAAAAGTTGAGTACAAATCTATCTGGCTTATGAATACACATAATTTGAATATGAATATACATATTCCATAATATATATTAAATTGAGTTTGGATTCCCCAATCTAAATTTACAAATAAATAAAAAATAGACACACCACTCAATAAAATTGAGCAGAAGATATGAACACACAATTCACTGGCAAAGGAATATCAGTAACTATAAATCACTGTTATAGAAACTCCACTCAAGAAAAATGCACATTCAAACTACATTTATGATCCATTTTTCACCTACCTTATTTGCAAATGTCAAAAATTTGGTAATATACTGCTTTGGCTAAGTTGTGGGGAAAACTAATTTTCTTATATTGCGGGTAGAAATTTAAATGGGTATAGCCTCCAGTGAGGGGAATTTGACAATATCTATCAAAATTATTAACACACATGTCCTGAATGCAGTAATTGTGATATAGTAGTGTATGTGTGAAATAAGGTGTTTACAAACTTATTTTTTTCGGCATTATTTCTAATAGTAACAAGTAGGGGTAAAGGAACCCAAAATATCTAAATGCTCATCAGTAAGTGACTATTTAATTAAATCATAGTACATCCACCAGATTGAATAAGAATGAAGAAGTTCTTAGCAAAACTTGTATGATGCCTGACTGGTACAAGTGTCTTAACAGTGTGGAAAGAGCATTTCCACTAGAGTAAGAAAAAGTGACTTATTTGTATACACAGAGAATATCCCTGGGGAGATGCATAAGGTATTAGTAATGTCAGCTGCGCCGGGCGCGGTGGCTCAAGCCTGTAATCCCAGCACTTTGGGAGGCCGAGACGGGCGAATCACGAGGTCAGGAGATCGAGACCATCCTGGCTAACACGGTGAAACCCCGTCTCTACTAAAAATACAAAAACTAGCCGGGCGAGGTGGCGGGCGCCTGTAGTCCCAGCTACTCAGGAGGCTGAGGCAGGAGAATGGCGTAAACCCGGGAGGCGGAGCTTGCAGTGAGCTGAGATCTGGCCGCTGCACTCCAGTCCGGGCGACAGAGTGAGACTCCGCCTCAAAAAAAAAAATAAAAATAAACTAAAAAATTAAAAAAAAGTAAAAAAAAAAGTAATGTCAGCTGCCTGTAAGGAAAAGAATAGGGTACCTGGAGGCAAAGACAGGAGCAAGGCTTCTAATTAATTATTTCTTACATTTTTTTCCAAATTTTAACTGTTAATGTGTTTCCTATTCAAATTAATTTCTAACTATAGTTATAAACAATAGACATGAGATAGGCATTCCCATTTTTAAAATGATGATATTTCTTTTCATCTTTGGAAATCTGAATTACCTATTCTGACATGTATATGTTGGCATCATCTGTGGGGTGGTTGTGGTGTGAAGGTATGAAAATATATGTGGCAATCTCCTTCTCAGGGTTGGGCATTGGAGTTAAAGTTTCTGTTATCATCATTTTTGAGCCTCTGTAACATTAGTATCATGTTTGCAACATGTATGGCACTCAACATCATACATTGAATAACTACAGAGGAAGCAAATTTAATTACTAGCATACAGTAAAAAGGCATTGTGCTCCCAAAGGTGACTTGGTGAAGAATCCAGGGTGTCATTAAATCTCCCACTAGGAATTATGAAGAATGGTTTGCTTACAAATTGTAGACTTAGTGGTAGCAAATGGATTACAGCCCACAAGTTCAAATTTCAGTATCCTTCAACAGTTCTAATCACCTGGAAAAGACCTTGAGTTCAACTATACAAAGTACAAGGGTGAGTAGCACGCTGGATAATATCTGAGATATAGATGACAAGAAACAATTGCAAGGGAAAATGAAAATAAAATAATAAAGCATAAATAGAATCTTCTAAAATGTGACAAGAAACTTTTACCCATTAAAAATGTTATAATGGGACCTATTAATCTTTATCTGAGAAATCATTTATTCCCTAATGATATAAAGGTGTTAAAGATTTGAGTTCCTGCCTCTACAGAATATAAAAGATCTCCCGAAAGTAGAGATCACCTCTTGTGGATAAAGTCTTTATCTTTTTCAAGATGGCAGAAAGTGTCTTTCATATTATATGCTTTTTAAATATTGCAAATTGGATTTTTTTTAATGTTGCAGGCTTACTTTGTATATTTTAGGATTCTATACCCTTTAACAATGTAAGCCATTTTTTCTAATTTTTGTAGTTCTTGACAATTTGATTCACTGTTCTGTTAATGTCAATAACACCTCTTCAGATCAAAGAAGTTCTCTTGTAGAGAATATATATGACTGAGTAGATTTTAAACTTAGGATTTGGAAATTTAAACTTACCAGAAAGTTGCTTTTCAGAAACTTGCAAAAATGTATAGCCTTTAAAATATTTTCTTAAAGTGTTGTGGAAACTATCTGGACCATATTACTTTGCTTTAAAATAGTGGTATCTTAAACCCTGAATAGTCTGGTTTTCCATGGCTTGTGATTTAATAACAGGCTTAATATAGGTATAGCAAAATAGATGTAGAAATGTCCCACCCTGTCTGGAAGACAGCTTTCCTGGAAGCCTTGGACCAACCCAGTTGTCCCCTTTTCTTGCTTGTAATTCTTAAGAGTACTGTAGAATGTACTGAGAATATGATATTCTGAGACAGGGAGGAACTCCCTGAAACAGCGCATGCCTTATTTCTGTCCCTCCTAGGAAATGTAACATGTTGGGGGAACAGCCTGGTCTTTGTTCCTGTCTCTCATAGAAGCAGGATCTTCTTCAAAGCTGTGCCCAGTGTGTCACATGGCCCCCGAAATACATAATCTGGGGTGGGCTGCCTTTTGGGATCCTTCAGCTGTGGTGCAAAGTGGAGCTTGTGCAGTTAGGACATCATCCATCTTGGGCAGTAATGGGCATAGTGATGGTGGTTGGCATAGTGATGGTCTTTACTATTTTCCACACAGTGGGAGCCATCTTTTGGGACTGATGGTTAGCAAACCTGCTTTATATTCTCCCACTAAATGTATAGAGAATGATGGAATGCCAAGTCCAGGAAATTTTTGATGTTTGTCACATAGCTACTTTTTTAGGAAAGGGGCTTCAAAATCTATTCTACCATCTAATCTCCTACCGCTGCTGCCGTTTTTCTTAAAATTCCTCTTGTAGTGTTCCCTTTAAAGAGCTGCAGACCACTTCCTCCTTAGCTCAGGGTAAGTCAGCTAGAAGGTGACACATTTGCTGAAAATGACCTGAATTCTTTCCAAGCAAGGACCTTATTTAGCATCAAGCCAAAGAAATCAAAACATATTTCTTAGAGGTGACTCCTCTAAGGTTGCCATCTTGAGGATGGCTGTGGAAAAATTCTAATTACTTTAAATAAGCCATTTTTTTTTCACTGCAGAGTTAGGAGAAAACTTCATGGTTCTGCATTGCTATTATGAGCATCATTGCCATGTCATTTCCTTGTGCCTCTTGCTTGTGATCCTAGGGAATTTGTCCCTCTGGATTGATAGGAAGTGATACACTGCTATATGTTGAAGGACAGATGGCATAAGTTAGAATTTTACCAAAGCTAAATTATGGTATTCAGAATCCAACCTTGCCATGTGGAACTGTGAAGTAAAACAGAATAGATGGATTTATATTACTGGATTTATATCACTTCAAAAACTGACCTGCCCTTTCTTTTTGTGTTTTAAAATATTGAGGGGAACATCCTTCATCTCCCTCAATGTGACAACCCATAGTTCATTTTAGATTTTACTCTCAACTATATCTTAATATACAAACACTACACATACCCCACATATTTATCTATGTACATGCATATATATGAGTATATACGCATATTTAATAAGGAGGAAATTTCAGAAAATATATAAAACAAATGCAATGTATGTATTCACTGATTTTAAAACATAAATCAAACACAAAACAAATCTAAATCCAAACTTCAGATCAAGTCAAGATACCCCCCAAAATAGAAAAAAAAAAATAGCATTTCTCTTTTTCTACTAACCCCCAAAGAATTAAAGAACGACTGCTGTGTTCAGAGTATTTTCTATTTTTTATAAAAAGCTGTATAAAAAGCCAAGGCCCATACATGAAAATTGTTTGATTCTATTTGAATGATTGTCCTGTGGGGAGCAAAGTCCTCTTCACACCCAGAGATCCAGAAATCTGTCAGCTTCAGAAAACTCCTAAGGGTTGACTCCAGAGATGCAAAACCTCTGAAGGCTGCCAGAGTCCAATACTCCTTGAAGTACAAAAAATAATTATTCTCTGCATCACTTTCTTAAAGTCTTTCCAATATTTTTCCTTCAACTTTCATAATTTTGCTGCCCTTAGCTACTTTAAGAATGTATGTGCTCATGTGGAAACCACTGTGGTCTATCCCTCATAGGGAATGGTAGGGTTAAAATATTTTGAGACATGAAAATCTTTCTCCATAATAGTGCTTAGAAACTTAGTAGTGCTTCGAAATTTATTTCTATTAAAACATATATATTCAGTCATGTGTCAATGACAGGGATATATTCAGAGAAACGTGTCATTAGGCAATTTCATCATTGTGTAAACACAGGGTGTACTTACACTAACTAGAAGGTATAGACTACAAGACATCTATGACATATAGGGTATCCTATTGCTCCTAGGCTATAAACCTGTATAGCATGTTACTGTACTGAATACTGTAGGCAGTTGTAACACATGGTAAGTATTTGTGTATCCAAACATATCTAAATATAGAAAAAGTACAGTAAAAATAAGTATTAAAACCTTATGGGACCACCGTTATACATGCAATTCATTGTTGACTGAAATTTCCTTTTGTGGAGAATATATATATATGTAAACTGTTGTCACTTCAGATTCTCTGGGAACCACACTACTTATTGGAACAGCTACCAGAAGTCTACTCTAAAATGGTTAGATTAAAAATAGAACAGCTCTGAGAAAATAGAGATTAAAGAATTATAATGCAGAAAAAAAGAAAACAGAACCGAAATGTCATGAATGTGATCCTTCTAAAAAACTAATAATAATAAAATGGTCATATTTCTTAAATGTTTAACAAACAAGGTATCACAAAATTAGAATGTGAAAGAAAATACTACCTATGTATTTGCTAGCACTTTCCTCTTTAGAAATTCTGACAACAGCTGTGATTCTCCTTCCTTCTATTCATTTTAGACTCGCTGTGTTTGACAGAAGATAAATATAAAACAAATAAACTTATCAGTGTCTCAGAAATTAGATCTATTTATCTATCTATCTATCTATCTATCTATCTATCTATCTATCTATCACAATCTCTTTTTAAAAAATATCTTCTCTACGTATCTTCCTGTAATTGCACAAATTTATATAAAATATGTATTTGTTGAACGAAGCAGTACATCTTTTAAAAAGAAACATATCACAATTTGTAGTTGTCAAAGTTACATTTAACATTAAGACATAGTTTTGATTTCTATGCAGATATTGAAGAATTCCCCAGGAGAATAAATACAGCAAAATTCATGCCCTAACTCTCTGATCACTAGCTCCCACAATTCCTTTCTCCTAGTTAATCTTATCTTTTTTTTTTTTTTTTTTTTTTGAGGTGGAGTCTCGCTCTGTCGCCCGGACTGGAGTGCAGTGGCCGGATCTCAGCTCACTGCAAGCTCCGCCTCCCGGGTTTACGCCATTCTCCTGACTCAGCCTCCGGAGTAGCTGGGACTACAGGCGCCCCACCTCGCCCGGCTAGTTTTTGTATTTTTAGTAGAGATGGGGTTTCACCGTGTTAGCCAGGATGGTCTCGATCTCCTGACCTCATGATTCGCCCGTCTCGGCCTCCCAAAATACTGGGATTACAGGCTTGAGCCACCGCGCCCGGCAATCTTATCTTTTTAACCAAGAAGTCTGAGTTCTTTCTCTTTTAGTTACTTAGTGCCGAGTATATGAACTACCTCAGATTCTTACTTAGTACCCTTAGATATTTTTTTTTTTTGAGACATCAGAGTCAGTATCTGGGTTTAAATCATATCTCCACTATTAAGAACTGGGTGTGAATCAAACTAGTAACAGAATGGCATATTCATGAGGAAATTCATGAGAAAGCAGGGTAATATAGAAATGAGAAGCAGATATTTTTGGAAAACAATTTTCAATGAGTTTCTCTCTGTACCTCCTGCAAGCAGAACACCAACTCCCTTATATTACAGAGCATCTTTTCAATGATGTTGGTATAGTGGTTAGCCTTGAGTTATAGAGTGTCTTCCTCTGAAGTAGGATAAAAAATATACAGTAAAATAAAAAAGAGTCTCTTTCCAGAGCAAAAGTTAGCAGGTTGTCTTAATTATCTATCACAAAGCATGAGGTTCCATAGGTTTGGATTTCCTCAATAGTGACACACACTCACTATTTAAACAGCACCCAACTAGGTTCTTCCATGTTGCCCATGTGGGACTTGGAGGCAAAGGGACTGACACAAAGATGAAACTTATGATGTTTCCTGTGCAATAAATAATAAAGTAATTGATCTCTGACCCAGAAGTATTGTACCTTCTTCCAGCATCCATGAAAATATGGTATAGAATCTTGTTAGCTTGCAAGAGGGGAAAATTCTCAGACCCTTCAGAGTTATTGACAGGTATTTCACAAAATGTATTTTTTTAACTTTTTTTTTAAGTTTAGGGAAACATGTGGAGGTTTGCTATATAGGTAAACTCATGTTGTGGGGGTTTGTTATGTCATAACTCAGGTATTAATCCCAGTCCGCATTAGTTACTTTTCCTGATCCTCTCTCTCCTCCAAACCACTACCCTCTGGTAAGCTCCAGTGTCTATTGTTCCTCTCTATGTGTCCTTGTGTTCTCATCATTTAGCTTTGACGTATAAGTGAGAACATCCAGTACTTAGTTTTATGTTCCTCCATTAGTTTGCTAAGAATAATGGCTTCCAGCTCCATCCATGTTCCTGCAAAGGACATGAGCTCATTTTATGGCTGCATAGTATTCCATGGTGTATATGAACCACATTTTCTTTATCCAGTCTACCATTAATGGGCATTTGGGTTGATTCCATGTCTTTGCTATTGTGAATTGCCCTATGATGAACGCACATGAGCATGTGTCTTTATGACAGAACAATTTATATTCCTTTGGATATATACATAGTAATGGGGTTGCTAGGTTGAATGGTCATCCTGCTTTTAGCTCTTTGAGAAAACTACATTGCTTTCCACAATGGTCGAACTAATCTGCACTCCCACCAACAGTGTATAAGTGTTCCATTTTCTCTGCAACCTCACCAGCATCTATTTTTTTTTTTTTTTTTACTTTTTAGTGATAGCCATTCTGACAGGTATGAAACGGTATCTCATTGTGGTTTTGATTTGCATTTCTCTAATGATCAGTGATGTTGTGCTTTTTTTCATATTTGTTTGCCACAGGTATGTCTTCTTTTCAGAAGTGTCTGTTCATGTTCTCTGCCCCCTTTTTAATGGTGTTATTATTTTATTGTAAATTTATTTAAGCTCCTTACAGACGCTGGATATAGACCTTTGTCAGATGTACAGCTTGCAAAAAATTTATCCTGTTCTGTAAGTTGTCTATGTACTCTGTTGATAGTTTATTTTGCTGTGCAGAAGATCTTTAGTTTAATTAGATCCCATATGTGAATTTTTGCTCTTGTCACAGTTGCTTTTGGCATCTTTATTGTGAAATCTTTGCCTATTCCTATGTCCAGAATAATATTTCTTAGGTTGTCTTCCAGGGTTTTTATAATTTTGGGTCTTACATTTAAGTCTTGAATTCATCTCGAGTTGAATTTTGCATATGTTATAAGGAAAGGGTCCAGTTTTAATCTTCTGCGTATGGCTAGCCAGCTAACCCAGCACCATGTATTGAGCACAGAATCCTTCCCCCATTGCTTGTTTCTGCCAGGTTTTTCAAAGATAAGATAGTTGTAGGTGTGAAACCTTATTTCTGGATTCTCTATTCTGTTCCATTAGTCTGTGTCTGTTTTAATGCCAGCACCATGCTATTTTTGGTTACTGTAGCCTGGTAGTATAGTTTGAAGTCAGGTAGCATGATGCCTCCAGCTTTGTTCTTTCTGCTTAGAATTGCCTGGACTATTTGTTCTCTTTTGGTTCCATATTAACTTAAAAATAGTATTTTTCTAGTACTGTGAAGAATGTCATTGGTGGTATAATAGTAATTGCATTTTATCTATAAATTGCTTTGAGTAGTATGACCATTTAAACAATATTGATTCTTCCTATCCATGAGCTTGGAATGTTTTTCCATTTGTTTGTGTCATCTCTGATTTTTTTGAGCAGTGTTTTGTAGTTCCCTTGTAGATATCTTTTACCTCCCTAACTAGCTGTATTTCTAGTTTTTTTTTTTTTTCTTTTTTGTGACAATTATGAATGGGATTGCATTCCTGATTTGGTTCTCAGATTGACTGTTGTTGGTGTATAGGAATGTTAGTGAGTTTTAACATTGATTTTTTTTTATCCTGAGACTTTATTAAAGTTGCTTATCGGCTTAAGGAGGTTTTGGGCTAAGATAATGGGTTTTTCTTTTTTTTTCTTTTTTTTTTTTTT
>NW_012115488.1:2990227-2997490 GCF_000951035.1 Colobus angolensis palliatus
CCAGGATGGTCTCGATCTCCTGACCTCGTGATCCGCCTGTCTCGGCCTCCCAAAGTGCTGGGATTACAGGCTTGAGCCACCGCGCCCGGCCCGATAATGGGTTTTTCTAGATATAGAATTATGTTGTCTGAAACAGGGATAGGATGACTTCCTCTCTTCCTTTTTGGATACGCTTTCTTTCTTTCTCTTGCCTGATTGCCCTGACCAGGACTTCCAATAATGTGTTGAACAGGAGTTGTGAGAGAGGCCATCTTTGTCTTGTGCTAATTTTCAAGGGGGAATGCTTCCAGCTTTTGCCCATTCATTATGATGTTGGATGTGGGTTTGTCATAGAGGGCTTTTATTTTGAGGTATCTTCCTTCGACATCTATTTTATCGAGAGATTTTAACATGAAGCATTGTTGAATTTTATAGAAAGCCCTTTTTGCATCTATTGAGATAATCATGTGGTTTTTGTCTTTAGTTCTGTTTATGTGATGAATCACATTTACTGATTTGCATATGTTGACCAACTTGCATCTACGGGATAAAGCCTACTTGATCATAGTGGATTAGCTTTTGAATGTGCTGCTGGATTCAGTTAGCAAGTATTTTGTTGAGGATTTTTGTATCAGTGTTCATCAGGGATATTGGTCTGAAGTTTTCTTTTTTTGTTGGGTCTCTGCCAAGTTGTGAAGGGAGGAGTTCCTCCTTAATTTTTTTGGAATAGTTTCGGTAAGAATGGTACCAGCTCTTCTTTGCTCTTCTGGTGGAATTTGACCGTGAATCTGTCTGGTCCTGGGATTTTTTTGGGTGGTTGACTATTACCGACTCAATTTTGGAGCTCATTATTGCTCTGAAAGGGCATACCACAAGAATATTTCACGTCAAAGCCTTTTGTAAAGCGTGTACCCACCCCATTGCTAAACCTAGCAACAAAGTGAAATAGGGCAAGGTTGAAAAACAACTCCCAAACTAACTTAGGCAAACAATTCCAGGAATCTAGAAAGCAGAACAGACCAGGTGAGCAGACTAGGAAAACAAGCCCCTGATAAACGTCATCAGTGTTTCAAAATGTAACCGAAATACCAGAAATGGCGGGAACCGATCATAATCAGCCAAATCACCTTGTTCAAATGTCAGCCAGTCCTAAGTATGATGTGTACAAAATCCCCTATGACTCTGTACCTGTTTACCCCGACTATAAAAATGCTGTCTGGAGCCCAGTTAAGGAACTTTCCCGCTCGTCTCATGACTAGTGAGGAAGTTCCAGGTTCGAACCTGTAATAAAGATCCTTGCCGCTTGGCTTTGACTCCGGACTCTGGTGGTCTTCTCTGGGGAATAAGCGGTCTGGGCATAACAGCTCCATATGGGGATTCACTTTCTTCTGGTTCAGTCTTGGAAGAGTGTTTGTATCCAGGAATTGATCTATTTATTCCAGATTTTCTTGATTTTTGCATAAAGATGTTCATAATATTCTCTGATAGTAATTTATGTTTCTGTGGGGTCTGTGGTAATAACCCTTTGTTTCTAATTGTATCTCTTTGGATCTTCTCTCCTTTCTTCTTATTAATCTAGTTTCCTGCCTACCTATTTTATTAATTTTTTTTTAAGAAAAAAACAACTTCAGGGTTTGTTGATATTTTGAATAGTTTTTTGTTTCTCAATCTCCTTTCATTCAGCTCTGATTCTGGTTATTGCTTGTCTTCTGCTAACTTTGCGGTTTTGCTTTTTGCTCTCTGCTTCTTTTAGTTGTGATATTAGGTTGTTAAATTAAGATTTGTCTAACTTTTTGATGTGGGTGTTGGGTGTGTGGTGCTATAAACTTTCCTCCTAACACTCTCTTAGCTCTGTCCCAGAGATTCTAATATGTTCTATTTTCATTCTCATTAGTTTCAAAGAATTTCTTGATTTCTACCTTAATTTTATTATTTACCCAAAAGTCATACAGGAATAAGTTATTTAATTTCAATGTAATTATTTGGTTTTGAATGATTTTGTCCAGTCTTGATTTCTGATTGTATTTCACTGTGGTCTTATAGAGTGGTTATTATGATTTCAATTCTTTTGTATTTGCTGAGAATTGTTTCCTGCTTGATTATGTGGTCAGTTTTAGAGTATGTGCCATGTGGCCATGAGAGCAATCTATATTCTGCTGGTTTTGGTTGGAGAGTTCTGCAGATGTCCACCAAGTCCATTTGATCCAGTGTTGAGGTCAGGTCTGAATATCTTTGTTAATTTTCTGCTTCGGCAATGTGTCTAATACTGTCAGTGGGGCGTTGAAATCTCCCACTGTTATTGTGTGGGAGTCTAAGTCTCTTTGAAGGTCTGTAAGACCTTGCTTTATTTATCTGGGTGCTCCTGTGTAGAGTGCATATATATTTAGGACAGTTAGATGTTCTTGTTGAATTGAACCCTTTGCCAATATGTAATGCCCTTCTTTGTCTTTTTTGATCATTCTTGTTGTAAAGTCTGTTTGCCTGAAGTTAGAATTGCAACCTCTGCTTTTTTCTGTTTCCCATTTGCTTGGTAGATTTTTCAGCATCCCTTTATTTTGAGCCCTTGGGTGTCATAACATGTGTGATGTTTCTCTTGAAGACAATATACAATTGGATCTTTTTCTTTATCCAGCTTGCCACTCTGTGCCTTTTAATTGGGGCATTTAGACCATTTACATGCAAGGTTAGTATTGATACGTGTGGGTTTTATCCTGTCATCAAGATGTTGGCTAGCCATTATGCAGACTTGTTTGTGTGACTGCTTTATTGTGTCACTCGTCTGTGTACTTAAGTGTGTTTTTTGTAGTGGCCAGTAATGGTCTTTCCTATTCATGTTTAGTGCTTCTTTCAGGAACTCTTGTAAGACAGGTCTAGTGGTAACAATTCCCTCAGCATTTGCTTGTCTGAAAGAGATCTTATTTCTTCTTTGCTTTACGAAGATTTGTTTGGACAGACATGAAAATTTGGGTTGGATTTTCTTTTCTGTAAGAATATTAGGATGGGCGTGGTGGCTCAAGCCTGTAATCCCAGCACTTTGGGAGGCCGAGACGGGCGGATCACGAGGTCAGGAGATCGAGACCATCCTGGCTAACACGGTGAAACCCCGTCTCTACTAAAAAAAAAAAAACTAGCCGGGCGAGGTGGCGGGCGCCTGTAGTCCCAGCTACTCGGAGGCTGAGGCAGGAGAATGGCATAAACCCGGCAGGCGGAGCTTGCAGTGAGCTGAGATCCGGCCCCTGCACTTCAGCCTGGGCGATAAAGCGAGACTCTGTCTCAAAAAAAAAAAAAAAAAAAAAAAAAAGAATATTGAGGCCAGGCACGGTGGCTCATGCCTGTAATTCCAACACTTTGGGAGGCCAAGGCGGGTGGATCATGGTGTCAAGAGATTGAGACTATCCTGGTCAACATGGTGAAACTCATCTCTACTACACATGCAAAAATCAGCTGAGCCTGGTGGTGCATGCCTGTGGTCCCAGCTATGGGGACACTGAGGCAGGAGAATCACTTGAACCTGGGAGGCCAGGGTTGCAGTGAGCTGAGATCACACCACTGCACTCCAGCCTGGTGATAGAGAGAGACTCCATCTCTAAAATAAAAAATAAAAATAAAAATAAAATAAAATAAAAATAAAGAATGTTGAATATTGACCCCTAATTTCTGCTGGCTTGTAGGGTTTCTTCCGAGAGTTTTACTATTAGTTTGATGGGCTTCCCTTTGTAGGTGACCTGACCTTTCTTTCTAGCTGCGTTTAACATTTTTTCTTTGATTTTGACCTTGGAGAATCTGATGATTATCTGTCTTGGGAATGATCATCTTGTGAACTATCTTACTGGCATTCTCTCCATTTCCTGAAGTTCAATGTTGGCCTCTCTACCTGAGTTGCAGAAGTTCCTGTGGATGATATCCTGAAATATGATTTCCAAGTTGCTTCCATTATCCCCATATCTTTCAGGGACACCAATGAGTCATGGATTTGGTCTCTTTACATAATCACATATTGCTTGGAGGTTTTGTTAATTCTTTATTATTCATTTCTCTCTATTTTTACCTGTCTTATTTCAGAAAGCCAGTCTTAAAGCTCTGAGATTCTTTTTTGTTTGATTTATTCTGTGATTAAGACTTGTGATAGCATCATGAAATTCTCGTAGTGTGTTTTTTAGCTCTTTGAGTTCTTTTCTATACTGACTATTTTGTCTGTCGGCTCCTGCATTGTTTTATTGTGATTCTTAGCTTCCTTGGATTGGGTTTTAATGTACTCCTGCATCTCAATGATCTTCATGCCTATCCATATTCTAAATTTTATTTCTGTCATTTCAGCCATTTCAGAATGATTCAGAACGCTTGCTGGCGAGATGGTGCAGTTACTTGGAGATAAGAAGGCAATGTGACTTTTTGAGTTGTCAGGGTTCTTGTGTCGGTACTTTCTCATCTTTCTGGGCAGATGTTCCTCTAATCTTTGAAATGTTGACTTTTGGATGGGTTGTTTTTTCTTTTATCCTATTTGATGACCTTGAGGGTTTGATCGTGGTAAAAGGTGGGTTCAGCCAACTGGTTTTGTTTCTGGAAGATATTTGGGAGCCAGCACACGCTGCCAATTCCTGGACTACATGCTCTAACTCTGGGTGACTCATATTGGGCACCAACTTTGTTATCTGGCTACTTGTGGTTAGTGATCCACTGTGCGAGGGGATCAGTGTGCTCCCGATAGGCTGGTCACTACACTCCAATGCAGCAGTGTGTCATGGTGTATGCTCATTGGCTGTGCCAGGGTGCCTGCCTCCTTGCAGGTGTTAACAGCAGTGGCAGAGGCAGTATGGCTCAGTGGGGTGGAGGTTCCCACTGGCAACTGTGCATGTGGTCATGCTGGTGGGTTGTGTTATAAGAGGGGAAGGGTGCTGGTGGGCACAGGTCTGTGCGCGCCCTATGCATGCATTTGCACAGATGGGGGTGGCCGCTTAGGGTGAGGGAGGGCCCAGATGGGCTGATGTGTGACTGCAGGGGGAGGTCTGTTGAAGCTGTCTGCTGGTCAAGCATGGTCTGCCAGTGTGGGAGCTGTGATGTGGGCCAACAGGGTATCCAAGTCTGCACTGCAAACAGGTATGGCTCAGTTGGGATATTGGAGAGGCCAGTAGACCAAAGAGTGTTCAGGTCAGACCACCTCCATCTGATGGCCAAGACTGTGCTGCAAAATTCAGGTTAGACAGGTCTTCTTGAGCTAAAGTCTCCTATGGGAGCAAGTGGAGCCTAGCAGGATGGACATCCCTTGCTATGCTTCAGTACAGATGCTCCCACTGGGCTCTGCACTGGCTGGTAGGCTGCCCCTAGCACTTCTCCTTGCCAATGCAAGTGTTTATGGTGGTAGAGGAATTTCCTCTTGCCTGGATTCCAGAGGCCCATGGCAAGAACGGGTTGCTCCTTGCCTGTTCAATTCATCTTTCCCTCCAAAGATTTTAGGGGCCAGGAATGAGTCCTGGTATGCAGTAGCCCCATGTAGGGTTCCCAGCTTCCTCCCACTTCAGCCTAGCTTCTGCATCTTCCCTTTGTCCCCTCTCAGTGCCTTCCCTCTGAAGATCTGTTAGGAGTGTGCCAGTCATCCTGGTCCCTTGGTGGTAGCTTTTCCACCTGGCTGTGTCTAGTCAGCCATCTTGCCTGGCTACTAAAATTATTAAATTATTAATCACCATCAAAATTATTAAATCACTCTATTCTTTAATGTCTTACTATGTAAAATAAAAGATTGTAAAAATAGTTTTATATTAGTATCCTTGAAAGGATTAAATGACATGATAAATCGAATTACTTAATCTGGTGCCTACCATATAGTAAAAGTAGATAAAGATTAGATAGTATTACCTTACACTTACATATCATAAACTAACAGTGCTTTAATATAATTTAAGGCCATATATTTAACAACAATCTTATCCTATCAAAGCAAAAATGAAAACTTCCTACCCTCCCTATAATTTTTGTTGTTGTAAAACTCTGCTAAGTTTCCTAAATTCCTTCTTGGGTAATTTTCCCGTGTTGTCCCAGATTTTCCTATGTATTTCACCTCAGATTAATAAACATTTATTGAGCAGCATCGGGAATACTCAGTTATATAGTTTATAACACTGAGTGGATCAGAGAGGGAACAGTTCGTACTCATATGACTTCCCCTAAATCAATTTTTAATAATTGTATTTTTAAAGTCAAGACAAAACAAAACATTTATTCACCCTTGAAAAGTGCAGGAGCCAAGTACACCTTGAACTGCACATACATATTCAATAATTGATTTGAAACCAAATGTCCTTATACCTCCCGAGCCTGTACGTCCAACCAGGTCACACTAATATAAATTCTCAAATATTGCTGGCTTGTTTTTTGCATAATTTGAGGAAATCGATGTCTACTTCAAACTCTCTCCCAGTTGTTTATGGTAGGCCCTAGAAGTTTTCTGAAGTGAATCACAAAAATAGCTGCTCTGGTCTGATTTCTTTGCAGAGCTGCTCTGCTCGGCAGGCCAATGGCTGGTGTTGGTCACTGCTGTTCCTCCAGTGGCAATATCTCTCCTCCTATGGTAGGTACCATAATCCCAGAGCTACTAAATTTGAACAGATGCCTGAAGTAGAGAGTGGGGGCAAGGGGCCACTTTCTATATCTGAATCATACGTCAGCACATGGGCCCTGATTCAGCACTGCTTGTGTCAAAACTTCTAAGTGTCCCTTATGAAGGAGTTTGTCTTCTGCCCTTATTCCTTTCCCGGTGGTGGGCCAAGCTCAGTCACCGGGGACTGGCTGAGGGAAGGCATTCTGTTTGTTATCATTTTCCTTCTTCTATGACACATCATCAACATCACAAACCTTTGAAAGCTTTATTCCCAACATTCATATCATCTCAATAAAATAGGGAAATTAAAACATAATCGTTTCTCAGACAAAATTCCAATGTTTATTAATTGATTGTTAAATTTGAGGCAGAGAGGATCATCACCTCCTTTTGATTTTCCTAATTCATTGCTTAAGACTCATCAACTCTTTTTTCAGAACCCCATGAATTGTTCAAGTATCCTAATTTCTTAAACAATTCAAAACTGATCATTCTGATTCCTACAGATAAACAGAGAAAGTGTTAAAGTCTGATTAGTCCACCCCAGTATTGTTTTGAAGCCTAACTGTGTTGCTATTGAGTTTGTGGTCCAGTATAAGTAGACAGGCCTTTGAACATCACACTATCATCCTTTGGTCAAGGGACCTCCTCCATCTCAACCAAAGTTGTAGTTCCTTTTTTTTTTTTTT
>NW_012115488.1:2997625-3000585 GCF_000951035.1 Colobus angolensis palliatus
CTACAGGCACCCGCCACTGCGCCCGGCTAATTTTTTGTATTTTTAGTAGAGACGGGGTTTCACCGTGGTCTCGATCTCCTGACCTTGTGATCCACCTGCCTCGGCCTCCCAAAGTGCTGGGATTACAAGCGTGAGTCACCGTGCCCGGCCCAAAGTTGTAGTTCTTAACTACCTTTTTAGTTCCTGTGAACAATCATATATACATGGGTATCAGTTGGCTCCAGAAGCATCCCCCACAAAAGGCTCCAGAACATAAATGTACTTCCTATAGTTTTCACCTCCTTATCCCCCTTCACCTGTCTCATCTAGTGCTTTTAAAGGTTTTTATGGTGAGCCCTCAAAAGTCAAAGGGTTTACTCATGTCCTTTGCTTCCCAAACTTTCTAAAAGAGGTAATTCTTAATGATTTCAAGATAGTTGCCTGACAATTCTCTCCCTAGAAAAGAAGAAATAAAGACAATTTTATTATCAAATGGGGTACCTGCTATCATTTGAATGTGGGTTGTTTGTCTCCATCTGATCTCATGTGAAAATTTGATCTTCATTGTTGGAGATGGGGCCTAATGGAAGGTGTCTGGGTTGTGGAGGCATATCTCTCATGAGTAGATTAATGCCCTCCATCTATGGTGACTGAGTTCTCACTCTATTAATTCCCATGAGAGCTAAATGTCAAAAGGAGCCCGGCACCTTCCCTCTTTCTTGACATGTGATTTCTGCACATACTGACTCCCCTTCACCTTCCCCCAGGAGTGGAAGCAGCCTGAGGCCCTCACCAGGAGCAGATGCCCTATCTTGATCTTTCCAGCCATCAGAATTGTACGGCAAACAGACCTCTTCTTTTTTATACCTAACTTAGCATTGGGCACTCATTTACAGCAACATGAAATGATTGAACACAGTACCCATCTGCTAGAGTACCCATTACACAAGTAATCTCTGAATACTAGTTGAGGCTTAGTTTCAATTCTAATTAAATATTTATTACTGTTATCAACATGGCTTTAGAGTTTTACCACGGGGTCAGAGAAAGTCACAGGATAAATTTTCGACCCATTGGGAGGTCATCTTAACATGTAAAAGCTGTTAACTTGCAAGACAGGGAAAAAATACAGAAAATTATACAATGTGCTTGCCAGCTAAATGAGACAAATGAGTTCAAAATGATATAAAAGAGTGATACATGCATGTGAATTTTACAATGGTAAGGAGTCTTTAAATGGAGAGAAGATATCAGCGTGTCTTCAAAGTCAAATAAATAAATCATTTAGACATCTAAAAATTAGTAAAACTGATAGCTAAAATCTGGGGATGGGGTTGAAAATTAAAATGAAAATAAGATAATATACAAACTAACACTTATGTTTTGAAGGCTCAATCCTTTAGTATCATATTGAAGCCTTGTTATAATAAAAATAAATAGGACTTTACCAGAGATGGGAGGAGGAGACAGCAAATACCAAATTCTTCAAATTCTTGCCAAGAACCTTTTTAACTGCATATACTGAAAAAGATGTAAATGAACTTCCAGTTTATTTGAGTTGCTCTTACTATTTCCTTGTGATGTTTTTAATCATAAAAGGTTTAGTATTAAGCACAGACACAATTATATTAGAGTATGTTTTTGATAGTTAATATCATTTGTCATATTGAAGTATTTAACAGTTTACCCTTTTAATCTTCATTTGAAATGTGTATTTGAGTAGTTAATATAGATTTGCAATTTTGTTTGACATATTAAAGAAATTTTTTGTTAATTTTGTTGCAGAGAAATATTTAAAAATATTAAAAGATACAATATGCATATGTAAACTTTGTTAAATATCAAAAGATCTCTGGAGAACGTGGAAAGGTTTTGTTTGTTATTTAGAGTATAGAAATACTTAAAGAAATATTTAAATATATTTTCTTTGGAAATCCAAGCAACATATTAAAGAAATATAGTTAAACACTAAAAGCTTTCTTAAGTATGACAAGATATATTAGAATTATATATTAAAATATTCGAGATTTAAAATTAAAATTGGCTGGATTTATTAAAAATATTTATGAATTCTTAATTGTAATAAATCTAGTATAAGTTCTAAAAACTAAAGTAAATGCTAATTGTTTTTTATTGTACCTGAATATCAAAATAACTTACCATGAAAATATATATATCTGGTAAAACATTCCAGTAAAAAAGAGATTAGTAAGATTAATCTTACATACATTAGAAATTGATGAAAATAAAAACCAACTATAATTAAAAGTCTACATTTTGGAGAACTTTCTCTTCAAATTTGAAAATCAAATAAAATTTAGGACCCGTGTGGTGGCTTATGCTTGTAATCTCAGCACTTTGGGAGGCTGAAGGCGGGTGGATCACTTGAGGCCAGGAGTTAGACACCAGTCTGTCCAACATGGTGAAACACTGTCTCTACTAAAAATACAAAAATTAGCTAATGAAGATTTGTTTAAAGGAACTCTATTTCTTGATTTTTTTTTTTTAGGTTGCAGGTAGTGTTTTTATTTTCTTTTTTATTACATCTTAGAGTATTATATCTCAGTTTTATCTAATTTCATACTTCACTGACATTAGAAAATAAAGGATTATTAAATGGCAATGCCCTTTTAATAACACTACGAATTTGAGAATTTCTGCGGTGACACTGATTTGTGCTTTTAGACTCGATTATATCTCTGAATAACTGGGCTGCATCTCCTTATAGCAAAGCATCGGAGTTCACCTTTATTTATGTCCATTATAGAAACAAAAAACAAATTGTTCAAGCACAACATCAAAGTAGTATCTTGGAAGAACACAGGAATATTGGAAAACATTCAAGGATAAATTTATGGATGCCCTAAATTAAATTAACTTTTAAAGTATAATATAGGACTCCTGGGCTGGGTGCGGTGGCTCAAGCCTGTAATCCCAGCACTTTGGGAGGCTGAGACGGGCAGATCACGAGGTCAGGAGAT
>NW_012115488.1:3000835-3006248 GCF_000951035.1 Colobus angolensis palliatus
TATATATATATATATAGGACTCCTGGATTGTTGTAGTAATTTGAATGTGTTTAAAAATTACTACCATAATGTAAAATAAGTTGCTCTTCTGTATACTTATTATACTAGCATTTTTATCTTACACAAATGAATAAACCTGTCTATTTTAAATACATTGCAACCACCTTAGATAAATATTTTTAAATTTTATTAAAATAGCCATAATGACACAAAATAGAGGAATCCCAGTAGAAGAAACAAAAGGTAGGACTGACGGTTGCCTATTGGCAGATGCTTGGAGGATTTTCCATTAATTACAAGCAGGTTCAGTCTACTTCATGTGAGCTTCGTGCAAGAGTGCAATTTGAGACACAAGGACTGTGGTAGATTGATTGCAAAAATGGCCCCAATTTTCTACTCCTTTCAAAATTCTCATCTCTGCAATGTGATTTTGTAGCTTCTCTCATCAAGTAATGGAATTTCCCCATACACAAATCCAAGCTGACTCGGACTTTTTTTTTCTGATACAATGCAATGGTAATAATACACAGTTTTGAAACTAGGCTTCAAGAGACCTTGCATGTATCTGTCCTTTTTCTTCAAATGCTGTCACCACCATGAAACCATATGGGCTAGCCTCATGGAGTGCTGAATCATAACAGCTGAAACCATTTTAAGCTAGTCAGACCCTAGCCAACCAACTAGCTATTCACCAACAAGAGGTGAGCCATGCCTGGCCCATATCCAAAGAATTTCTTAATGAACCCACAGACTTAGGAGAAGTAGAAAAAAGTCATTGTTTAAGCCAGTAAGTTTGGGGACATGTGTTATGCTGCATTCACTAATATAAATATCATATCTAAACATTTAAAACCATTAATCTAGCTTAACTGTTAAAGAAAATGCTTTAACTTCTTATCATTGTCATAATAATTTCATAACAACACAGAAGGCCAGGTTTAAGTTTAGAATTCGCATACTTTTGTTCCAGACCATAACTTAGAGGAGAGAGAAGAGCCTTCCTCCTGGCCTTACCCCAAGCCAGTGGCCTGCTCCCACTTTTTCTTGCTACTTTCAGCTCCCTTCTTCATGAGAAATCCAATGCACAAATATGGATACATCATCGCACAAAGGTGAACTCTGCTGACAACTTCCCACTCTTACATATAGCTAGGGCCACTGCTTTGTGGAAGTATACATGCCCAGTTATGGTCAGTCTTTGGAAGAAGAAACCCAGTGAAGAGATCTTACAGGCTCTGCAAAGAGGCTTGGAGCTATTCGGGTAGGGATTTATAATGATTCAGGTACACTCAGCATGAGAATATGGGACAGGCACAAGGTCCAGACAGGTACATGCCTTGCCCTTGCAGATCTTTATCTCATAAGAAGGAAACAGCTAGAAAAGAGCCGGTTCAGATGTTTTCTAAGTTGTGGAACCCAGGAAGACAGTCTGTTTTGACCAGGTCTAAGGAGGCTACTGACTACAAGGCCAAGAGAACTATATTAAAAACACAAATTTTGATGCAGTAGAAAATAGAAAGAGTAACTTTTATTTATTTTCTACTGTCTGCTCCTTATTCACAAAAACAAAATTTTAACACTTAGACAACTGGACAATCACACTACAATTAAATGGATAGAAATTTATGTACAAATATATGTAAATAATAGCATCTTTCTTAATTGTGCTGTGCAAATATTCTCCATTTTTGCTGATTTATTTTTCTCTTTCTGTGTGACAGAGATTTTGCTAAAATTTTCTACTACAATTATAAATTTGTCTAGTTTTCCTTTTATTAATGTCAGTTTTTGTTTTATATAGTTTCAGTCTAAGTATTGATTGTTAACACACTTAGAATTAGTATACTATCTTCCCAGGGACTGAGCATTTTATCATTACAAGTATCATTCTTTAACTGTAGTAACATTTTTTATTTTAAAGTCTATTTTGTCTGATTTTCGTCTAACTATACCTGTTTTCTTTTTGTTTTTGCTTTCTTGGTCAAACATTGTCCATTCTTTAACTTTCATGTTTTCGGGATTCTTTTATTTAAGGTTTGTCTCTTCTATACTACATACACGTGTACTCTTTTTTTTTTTTTTTGAGACGGAGTCTGGCTGGAGTGCAGTAGCGCCATCTCGGCTCACTGCAAGCTCTGCCTCCCGGGTTCATACCCTTCTCCCGCCTCAGCCTCCGAATAGCTGGGACTACAGGCGCTCGCCACCACGCCTGGCTAATTTTTTGTATTTTTAGTAGAGACGGGGTTTCACCCTGTTAGCCAAGATGGTCTGGATCTCCTGACCTCGTGATCTGCCCGCCTCGGCCTCCCAAAGTGCTGGGATTACAGGCTTGAGCCATGCGCCCGGCCTGTACTCTTTTATTATCCTAACGATCTATAAAATATGTGATTTTTAGAAATGTTTTCTACTTACCTTCAATTCAATTAATAATACATTTCTGTTTGAATTCACTTTTGTACTCTCTTTCTTTCTATTTGTCCCATATACAGTTCAGTATATATTTTTTTCCTTTATTTTCTTATTTTTTCTGGATTATTTACGGAGTTTTCTTACTTCCTTATTCGTTTATAAGTTACTTGTTCTATTACTCATCTTTTAGTCATTATCATGGAAATTATAATGTGTATCTACAAATTGTTGGTTTTCTACTTCCAAATATTGCAAATGTCTTATTCCTTTACTTTTTGAGATATATTTATATGTTTATATTAAATGTAAATATGTTTAAATTTGACATGTATTTTAAACACTACATGCTGTCATTGTTTTTGTTTAATATTCGTGTAGATTTATCTTAATATTAACCATTTCCTTTGCTCTTTATTCTTTAATTGTTTGCATCAAAGATCCTTTCATTCTGCTTGAAAAAATTTCTTTATCTCAGTTTTTGTTTTTATGTAAATACATTTATTATGATTTCATTATTGAAGGATATATTTGCTGAGTTTTGAATTCCCGATTGAAGTTTTGTCTTTTAAAACTCTGAAGATACCATTCCAGAGTGTTCTGATATCTTCATTTTTACTGAGAAATCTATAGTTAATCTTATTGTTATTGCTTTTAAGGTAATTTTTTGAAGTAATTCCTTGACTGCTTTTATAATGCTTTCTTTGTCTTCAACTTTCACTAGGTTTGGATTTGTTTTGGAAAAAAAAATCTACTTGTAGAGATTCAGTTGCTTACCATATCTTTGGCAGCGTTGTAAACATTTTCGTCATTATCTCTTCAAATATTATTTCTACCTATTTTCTCTCTTTTCTTTCTAACATATTAGACTTTGTCAGTGTGCCTCTTATATCTCTTACTCTATTTCTCATTATACTTCTTCTCCTGGTTTCGATCTGGATATATTCTGCTAACTTATCCTTACTAATCTCTTTTACTTCATCAAAATTGCTGTTACATTTATTTATGTAGTACTTAATATCAATTATTGTAGGTTACTGTTTTAGAATTACCATTAGATTATTTAAAAATCTAAATATGAATTCCATACTAAAATTCTCTATCTTGTTCCCTATTGTTTAAAATATATTATTGCAGTTATTTAAAATTCATGTCTGATATCTTCAATGGGTTTGTTTCTATTGTCTACTTTTTTCCTCTTGGTTTTCTGTCTTGTTATCTCATCTGTAGTATATCTGGTAAGTTTTGCTTGCATGCAGAATATTGTGTCTGATAAATTATGGATATAATTTTTGGTTTTGGTTGATGCTTATTGTCTCCACAGAGAAATTATTTTGTTTTGTACAGACAATTACACTGATAGAAGATGATCTTAATTCAATCAGTGTTTGAACTAATTTAATAACAAAAACAAAACCAGGGTTATAGTCTTTGTGAAGATGATTCTATAATTTAGTTTTTCTTATTCCTGGATCTTATTCCTATGGGAGAGGTAATAGTTTTTGTGGAGGCTGATAGATTTCTGTATACCATTACTTCTAGGAGATAGCCCGTCTAATTTAAAACTTAATTTAAAACTTAATTTCCTAATATAAAACTTGAAGAATTTTCCAAAGTTTTCTTTTCTGCCAGGTCTTGAATTCTAATTTTTCTTTCACAACCTCATTCACTTCTTAATGTTTCTGCTCAACTCCTTAACCTCTTTTCCACAGGTATCAAAAATTAGCAAATGTGTCAAGGCCACAGAGGAAGTGAGAAACAAGTACACAAAATATTGGGTTTATGTTATTGTAGTATTCTTTTCTCTTGGACCTTGATTCCTCAAATGTGGCTGCAACTACCTCTCTAATGTTCACAAATTAATGTTTCTTACATGTTTTAAAGCTCTATTTTTTTTTTTTTTTTTTGCAGAAGAATTAGGCCGATTTAAGTAAAGTCACCATATTTCCCCTTTTGTATTTGCCCTTTTATATGTTTTGGCAAATATTGTTGATTACATATAATTTGAAGAGTTATTGTGATACATAAAATCTTCATGAAAATTAAAATATGATACATTTGCACCTTACTTCTGTTAATGTAGTATTTTGGTATATGGAAAAGGATTTAATTTGCTTTACATTTACAATAATTAGTTAATCTAGCAATTCTAATCTGTGAATCCTATTTAACCACTAAATATATATTCCTTATTATCATATTGGTTGCTAATTGCAAATAGAATATACATTTTAATATATGGTTGTATTTTCCTCCAATTTCATTTATGGCCTCAACTTTCTTTTTTTAATTATCATCTTAAACTTTAGGATTAATAGGTAATAGCCAGTCATTGTTCAGTCATTATAATTTTTTTTTCCAATTATATATTCCAGTGCTAGTCTTAATGTATTTTTCAAGCTGTATGTGAGAGCACAATTTCTGTGTTTTCCTATAAATTGATGTTACCTGATTTGTTGTCTGATAGACGGTCCTTTGCTATTCTTCATCTATATTCTAAATTTCAAGTTCCTGTAATCAACAAAAAGATAACAGTAACACCCTAGAAATCTTTATCTCCCAGGGTACTTCAGTAAATAAGACAATAATTTAGTTTTGACAATATGGGCTCTAAGCTCAAAATTCTAAAGACCAACACAGGAAATTATCTTGAAAAAAATAAAAAAAGAGTAATAAAATATGATGAAATATAGTTATATCATATATGACAGAAGTGAAAAATTTACTGAATATTCAATGCTTATGAAAATGAATGATTTTCAGGGAGGTACATGTCCAAAAAAGATACATTTTATGATAATATTATGGATTAGAACAAGAAAAACAACAGGAGCAACAGGAGCAAGATACTTTCTTGTTTTTTTTTTTTTTTTTTTTGAGACAGAGTCTTGCTCTGCCACCTGGGCTGGAGTGCAGTGGCCGGATCTCAGCTCACTGCAAGCTCCGCCTCCTGAGTTTACGCCGTTCTCCTGCCTCAGCCTCCCGAGTAGCTGGGACTACAGGCGCC
>NW_012115488.1:3006926-3026028 GCF_000951035.1 Colobus angolensis palliatus
GCCTCCCAAAGTGCTGGGATTACAGGCTTGAGCCACCGCGCCCGGCTTAAAACACTATATTAATAATTTTTTATTTACCATTTCTATATCTTAAGTAGCAATTCAGTTATAAAACTAAACCAAAACAACAGTGTTTGTTTATTCCTCAGTGGGTAAAAATGCTGAAATATGGAGTAGCACTAGAAAATTTATTAAGTTAGAAACAAGCATGTATTTAAAGCAAAAAATATATGCTTGAGATGATATATAAGAAATTTAATTATTTGTGTATAAATCTTCTTTTGAGCCCTCACCTGGTGCATCATTTGCCATTAGCAAGTAGTTTTAATAAATCAATTTATACAGAGCTGTCTAAACTCCTCTTGACTCTATTTCCAATGTATATCACTTTAAGCATTTCTGACATTGAACAAAGTGAAATCCAATATGTTTAATGACACTAAAATTTGTTTCAGAAGTCTTTTTCAAACAAAAATATGACACAGTATATGATGGGTAAATTATTTATCGTGTCTAAATGTTTTAATTTTATACTAAAAATTTTACGATACCTGTTATCACATTTTAATGAGTAGGAACATACAGGAAAACATACTAATGAAAAACTCTTTTTTTAATGAAGTACAACATAAATCTTTGAATATTGTCATTCGTACTTGTTGTCTGTATTGTACCTCAGACTCTATTCTAATTTTTAAATTGTTTTAAATTGAAATACAGATCGGATATTATTATATTAAACTCCTCAAAGTGATGTTTACTTTTTTCCCTCTAATATAATGTGCTCTGTCCTATTTCATTTATATTATTTAAACAAATTATTGATTGTGGCTAAGCACATTATGTTTACTTTTGAGAGCTATACAGCAAAAGGAATGTGTATAATCTAAAATACCTCAAAGAAGAAAAAAACTGAGAGGATGAAATTCTAGAT
This sequence comes from Colobus angolensis palliatus, assembly GCF_000951035.1. Classification (NCBI taxonomy): domain Eukaryota; kingdom Metazoa; phylum Chordata; class Mammalia; order Primates; family Cercopithecidae; genus Colobus; species Colobus angolensis. The sequence goes on from NW_012115488.1 coordinate 3,007,861, forward strand.
AACTATGTTATAGTAAGTGTCATGAACAGAGCTGCCTAGCATGGAAAACAAATATTCAGGGATACCATATAGGGTACCATTATATCCCTTCTGCATGGCTCCATTAAATAAAATGTAGAATAATTGAATGCGTACCACGGAGAAACAGAGTTAAATCCACATAAGAAAATGTATTTCTGAAAACAGAGTTGTATAAATTATATAAAGGTGAAATAAGTCTCTGAGAATTCCAGCAACAAATTTGTGAGAGACTTGAGAGTGGACACAGGAAAAAGGTGTATTGGCTTTGAATGTCTGTATCAACACTTATAATCAGTTACTGACAATGATCAGATAATCTATGAATTATTCTATATAGCAAATATAGGATTTTAATCTCTATCAAGGTTATACATTTATTTAAATTATAAACTCATGATGGGACAAGTGTCAGGATGTTAAGATGTTTTGTAACACTAATAAATTTTAAAGCAAACTACCCCTCTGACAAGGGATTAATAATTAGAATATATAAGGAGCTCAAAAAACTCTATAGGAAGAAAATCTAACAATCTGATCAAAAAATGGGCAAAAGATTTGAATAGATATTTCTCTAAAGACACACAAATGGTAAACTGTCATATGAAAATATGCCCAACATCACTGATCATCAGAGAAACACAAATCAAAACTGAAGTGAGGTATCATCTAACCCAAATTAAAATGGCTTATATCCAAAAGACAGACAATAACAAATGTTGGTGAGGATGTGGAGAAAAGGGAAACTTTGTATACTGCTATTGGGAATCTAAATTAGTATAACCACTATGGACAACAGTTGTGAACTCCCTCAAAAACCTAAAAATTGAGCTACCACATGATCCAGCCATCCCACTGCCGAGTATATACTGAAAAGAAAGGAAATCAATGTATCAAATAGATATCTGCCCTCGTATGTTTGTTGCAGCGCTGTTTACAATACCTAAGATTTGGAAGCAACCTATGTGTTCATCCACAGATGAATAGATAAAGAAAATGTGATACATACACACAAAGAGTACTATTCAGCCATAAAAAAGAAGGAGATCTAGTCATTTCCAACAACATGGATAGAACTGGCGATCATTATGCTAAGTGAGATAAGCCAAGCACAGAAAGATAAGCATTTCATGTTCTCACTTATTTGTGGAATCTAAAAATTAAAACAAGTGACCTTATTGACAGAGAGAGTAGAAGGATGGTTACCAGAGGATGGGTTATGGGGGTGTAGGGGGAGGTGTAGATGGTTGACAGGTACCAAAAAATTTAGAAAGAATTAAATAAGACTCACTGTTTGACAGCACAATATGGTAACTATACTCACTAATAACTTAGTTGTATATTTTTAAATAACTTAAGGATTGTAATAGGATTTTTTGTAACTCAAAGGCTAAATGCTTTTGAGGGAACGGGTACCCCGTTCTCCATGATGTGCTTATTTCAGATTGCATGCCTGTACCAAAACATCTCATGTACCCCATAAATATATGTACCTACTATGTATGCTCAAAAATTAAAAAAAAATAATTTAAAAATTTAAAATAGCTTGTCTAATTCAACTATTTGTCTAATAGATAAGGAAATCAAGGCCAAGATACATGAAATGAAATCATGCTAAAAATTTTTATGTAGTTAGAATGAAAAACATAATTTTTTAATCTATAGACAATGGTACTCTAGCAGAGTGATTAAGAGCGTTGGCATTGGTGTGAAAGATGACACACTATGCCACATACAAGATTTGGGACTTTTGGGAAATTATTTAATTTTTCTAAACTTTAGAAATTCTAAATGCTAAAAGAGAATAAAATAAAAGTGTATTTTAGAGTCTTCTAGTCATACCAATAGTAATTATCAGTAAAGTAACATATTTGAAAATATGTTGTTTATGACTTTTTCTAAAAACTCAGGAGCAGCTATAAATTAATTGAAACATATGATATGGAACTAACTAAAATCATATTTCAGATAGAGTTTCCCAGACTAGGTTAATTCTATGAGACTTGAATTTGTAATAATAAATCCCAGATATTATTTTTTGGTTGATTGCAAATATTACAACAAGGCTAAGGCATGGATTTTGGATCACCTGTAAATAATAATTTATTTTAAAATACTTAATGATCAAAACATTTCTGAATATCAACACAGCAACTGATAATTCTAATGTTATATCAATATTTTTTAACTCCTGGACTCATTAACTTTTCAAGCAGGGCTATTTCTCATAGCTCTTCCCAGAAGACTACTTAAAGTTTCTCCATGATATGAATGCAGTATGATTTGGTTATGTTTTAGTGTTTGAACGAGTTATGTTATTTTGTGCCTATAGAAAAAAAACATGTATCAGACTTCCCTAACACAACCATGCCAGTGTAACTCCTAAAGTACTCCTAAAAATTCTCTCTGTTCTATCCATTTACTAGAAATATTTATTCCTCTCAAAAGCATTTTCCATTTTTAATAGAACAAATAAAAACATTATTGTACTTTTCAAAGGTATTTCTAACCTTGAAAAGGATATTTCCCTTGTCACTAAAAAGAACCTTTGAACGTTATTCAATATCGTCAGTGTGCCAGCATAGGGAACTTGATACTTCTTTAATTCATTTGATTTGCCTTTACTTTTCTAATGAAATAAATGGCTTTGTGAAAAGAAAGTCATCATAATAAGAACTATTTTCAGAAAAGAAATGGTTATATTTTGAAATACGTTAAAGAGATGTATTCATCTACACAGTCATTTCAATAACAAAGTAGCTACTGATTTAGCAGAGCATCTTCTAAAGATTTAATGGCATTTCATATCAAGACATACAACAAATATCCATCCTGACTTTCTACAGTAGACAAACGCATGTGTCTTACTGACATACTAAACAGGTGAAAGTGTTCTGGATGAAAATGGCTTAACCTAAACAAAATAGTAAACACCTCAGTTACATAGCCATTCATCAACTGAACTTGGAATAAAATTTCAAAGAATCTTTAAATAACTTTGCTTATGAAAATTAAAGTAAAAATCTTTAATTGGTTGTGTATAAAGAGCTTAAGAATTCATGTAGCTTACAATTAATATATTATATTGTATTTGGTTAATGATAGTTACACATTACTGTTGTCTGATTTGTATGACCCCAGATACTTGTCAGCAATTTCTTCTTATGGCATCATTAAATAGAACCTGGTGTTTGACATTTATGAAATTTACTTAAATTGTATTTATTATATTATATGGTTGTGTTCCCTATACACTGTAACAATTAATCATTTCATTATTTTGTAATTAATAAGTTTATTCATTCTGACATTTAATGCATTGATAATTAATATTAATCAATCTAGATATGTTTCATTAAATTTTTATTACATGTAACCAATGTCAAAACACTAAGGTAAATGTAGAATTTAATTGCTATTGGTTTGTAAATAGGAACTGTTGCTTTGATTGCACTAAGAAAATAGACAGAATTGGAAGCATAGAAGTCACATATAAAGTAGAATCTATGGCAAAGAAAGATAATAAAAGAATATTAAAGAGTCTATTAGAAATCACATCAGAAAACTGTGACTTAAGTAGTGAAGGGATCATATATTTCAATAAGAGAAAGACATAGGTGAGAAGAGGAATGCCTGATTCCCATAGGGCTAAGAGTTCACCTAGTACTCAGCTCAATCCAGGGAATAAAAGATGATCATAGAGAATATAGTCGTTTGCTTTTACATTTTGTTATAAAAATTTCAAACATACACAAAATAAGTGAGAATATTATAAAGACATATTTCTACTATGCAACTTCAATATTTATTATTTTGCTAATCTTTATTTAAGGACTCTATTTATATGTTTGTTTCAAGGGAATTTAAAAGTTAAATCCCAACATTGTATCATTTCCCTCATAAATATTTCAGTGTGCATCTCTAACTAAAGAAAGAAATAATCCCCACAATTTTATTCTGTATACATAAATCACTATGCTGTTGTTACACCAAATACAATTAACAATAATTATTTTCTTTCTTCTCATGAGTCTTTTTACTGTTGGTTTGCCCAAATAAGGACCTTGAAAGTTCCACTGGTTTGTCTGGATGTGGCTGATCTCTTTTATTCTAGAACATTCTCTCTACATTCTTCAACGTCATTGATTTATTAAATAAATTCAGTCATTTGTTGTAGAATTCTATAGGATGTTACACATTCTGAATGTTTTTTAATGCCCTCACAGTGTTATTTTGTTACCCCACATCTTTTATGTTTTTGTGCTTATATGGTCTTGAAGCTTGATTACTTTTAAGTTTAATTTTTAAAAGATGAATATTTATAGGTGCGTCTATGTATTTTGTATTGCATCCTAGCATGAAGTACATCATGTGGAGTTGCCTCATTAAGGATACAAATACTGGTCGGGAGCGGTGGCTCAAGCCTGTAATCCCAGCACTTTGGGAGGCCGAGACGGGTGGATCACGAGGTCAGGAGATGGAGACCATCCTGGCTAACACGGTGAAACCCCGTCTCTACTAAAAAATACAAAAAACTAGCCAGGCAGGGTGGCGGGCGCCTGTAGTCCCAGCTACTCGGGAGGCTGAGGCAGGAGAATGGCGTAAACCCGGGAGGCGGAGCTTGCAGTGAGCTGAGATCCGGCCACTGCACTCCAGCCTGGGCGACAGGGCAAGACTCCATCTCAAAAAAAAAAAAAAAAAAAAAAAGAAATTTCCTTCATCTACTTATTTCCTTGAAATAAAGGCTTTTAGAGCCAGCTGCGTTGGATCATGCCTGTAATCCCAGCACTTTGGGAGGCCACCTAAGTTCAGGAGTTCGAGACCAGGCTGACCAACATGGTGAAACCCTGTCTCAACTAAAAATACAAAAATTAGCTGCGCATGGTGGCGCATGCCTGTAATCCCAGGTACTCAGAAGGCTGAGGCAGGAGAATTGCTGGAATCCAGGAGGTGGAGGTTGCAGTGAGCCAAGATTGTGCCACTGCACTCCATTCTGGATGACAGAGCAAGACTCTGCCTCAAAAAAAAAAAAAAAAAAAGACTTTTAGAAAGGTAGAATAAACACTTGATTCTTTCTCTAAAAAGCTAACTGGTCAAAGAGATAAATGTATGGATATTCTACTTTGGTTACTGGTTTCATTGATTAAAAGACCTGTGTCTTGATTCCTACTCTAAGAAATAATTTTTAAAAATATATACATATGTATGTTTTCATTTGTTTTCAACCTGGGGTTTTCAACCTGGGGTTTTGAATCCTTGAGAATGAACGAGCATTAAGGCAAATGCCTAGCCTTTGAGTTATGGGGTAGATCGCTGGTCTTGTCTTCTTGCTCTGCCAGTATGTGGAAATGGAAAAACCTGTCTCCTTTTCTACATATCCTGTAGACTCTACTTCTACTATTAACTGTGCAACAAATTTTTTTTTTTTTGGACAGAGTCTAACTGTGTCACCCAGGCTAGAGAGCAGTGGCACTCTCTTGGCTCACTGTAACCTCCACCTCCCAGGTTCAAACAATTCTCCTGCCTCAGCCTCCCAGGCAACTGGGATTACAAGCGCCCCCACCACAGCCAGCTAATTTTTTTATTTTTAGCAGAGATGGGGTTTCACTGTGTTGGCCAGGCTGGTCTTGAACTCCTGACCTCGTTATCCACCCACCTCAGTCTCCCAAGTACTGGGATTACAAACCTGAGCCACCGCACTTGGCCAACGGTGCATCTCTTATTGTGCCTCAACTTCAAATACCCCAAAGGAGAGTATTGAGATGAATTAGCTCTCATTCTCGCAGGCATGAGTGGAGAATCACTAGTCCAGGGTGATTGGATATACAGGGCCAACTAACAACAATCCAACTTACAATAATTGTTACAATTTATGTGTAAGAAATCACTTTAAATGGACTCTGCATGCAATAGCATGACTCACACTCAAAATATCTTGCTGAGTAGATGAGAGAAGTCAGACCAAAAAAAGAAAAAAAGAGTACATGCTTTCTATAAACTTCTAAAATATGCAAACTAGTTCACAATAAGAAAAAGCAGGTCAGTGGTTGCCTGGAGGTGAGGGAAGAGGTTGAGGAGGAAGAGATTTCAAAGAGGCATAAAGAAATTTTGGTGGGTTATAAACACGTTTACTATCTTGATTTGCTCATTAATTTGATGATTTTACAGGTCTATGCATATGTTGAAATCTGTCATATGGTATATTTTAAATAGTTGAAGTTTATTGCATGTTACTCCTTAATAAATCTCTTTTACAAATAGATTATTAAAGTAAAGAGCAACTTGAGGACTAGATTGTCTACTTTATTGAACTATAAGGAAGTAAATTTTATTGAAATGGAAAAAGAAAAGGAAAGAATTTGGAGTATAGAGTGATGCATTAGGAAATTAGCTTAAGATTAGGTATTCTAATGGTAGACTATCAGAAACCTTAGAGTAATACAGGGCATTTGCCTACCTAAACAATCTAAATATATTGTTTGTACTCTCATGTTAAGCTGTGAAGATGTACTTGTTATTTACTGAAATTTAAAATTTATTAATAATCAGTAATATTATGGGACATTATGATCTAATGAGTAATGGAGTCTTACAAGCATTACTGTTGAACCAGAAATTTACAGAATGATTCTGATACTGAACTATGTTTCCAGGACTAGATACTCCCCAACTTTCTGTAAGGGAAACAATAATGCAGAAATATAAAGTGATTTCCATTTATGTAACTCCTATATCCAAAGTGTTCCCAGACACTGTAGGAAATCCAAGATATCACACTAGAATAATGGAAGGATTAGATTCAGAATAGAAGTCCCAGTATAAGTTCAGTATATGTTCACTGTGTGCAACAAACAAAATGAATGTGTAGATGGTTAAACACACGAGAGTAGAACACTTAAAAATCATGATAACTGAAGATGTCAGAGGGCCAAACAATATGGATGGCAGATCCAATGTTAAGTGGTTAGCAGATGTGAGGGAGCAGCAGCAAGATCTTGCAGTTGAAACTCATGCAGCTTCTAAAGAAAACTGCACATGGGGTTTCAATTTTGTTTGGAACTGACATAGACTCTGATGATAGCAATTCATAAGTCATTGGTTGTGATAGTTGTGGAGAGGGTTTCATAGAATTTGCCATATTCTATAAAGCAAATATAGAAACCTAATAATAGGTGGATAGACAGGATGTTGAATAAGGACTCTTCTTAAGATAATTAATGTCCTTGAATGTGGGCTTATATCAACAATATAGCATTTTAAAAGTATAGTGCTTTGATGATGTTGAATAGTGAATATTTATTGATCAAGTTTTAAACAGATTCCTACATGAATATTATCTAATATTTCTCTTTCATGTTACTGATGAGGAAACTGAAGTATATTGGGCTAAAGTAACTGGACTAAAATCACGTAACTAATTAGTGGTAGCTTCAGGCTTAAAACTTTCTAGCAGGGATTTGTTAATACCAGTGGCTATGTCCCAACCTTAGAGCAGTACTAGACACATAAATAAAGAAGCCCCAGATGCAGCAAAACTTTTGGCCTACATGCAAGATGCACTGATTTCAAAATATTAGTACATTTAGGTGCCCCATATACAAGGTCTGTGAGATAGGAGTTCATTGCTAGAATCCTATTAATTCCAATTGCCTTTTAGAGTTTCTCGCAGAGGCCTTATACATGCAAGATTTGATAGCCAGTTAGAAATACTCAACCTCAAATGCAAGGTGTCTCCCTTTTATAATGCTAGAGGCAAAGGCTGACACTGAGGTTTATATTGTTTTTACAATATTCCATTGTCTTTTTCTAAAAATCATTTTCAGAGTGTGAAATCAATCCATTTCTAGTTTAGATTAATGCAGAAGCCAAGAAAAGGTGAACTCTGCCTTCAATTTTCAACTGAGCAAAATGCCAAAATGTCTTGTGATTTAACTGACACTTGTTCAGTCTTCCACTATCATATCTAAAACTGAGTTGTTCTTACAGGATTTTGTGATGTAGGATATTTAACAAGAGTGGAAATGTAAGGTCTAAAGATGTTGTGGCAGTGGATTCTAACAAGGAGTTTTATTGTTCTCTTTCCTTACCTTTAGTTTCCCCTGACAATCATTCTTCCTGGTACTAACTTATAGTATTCGCCTAAAGTTCCCTCCACTTGATGTCAAATTGTCTTGAGGATTGAAAAGATTTTATTCTTAGAGAAGGTTGTATTGAAATTGATTTCATTTTAACTTACGTTTGATTTTGTCATTGTTGGATGTGGGCTTGGATAGACTTTATAAACACTGAACAGATACATTCTTACATAGGACTAACTTGATTTTCTTGATCTTTCAGCAAAGTGTTGCACAGATTGAAACTTCTCTCATATGTAATATACTTGAATTTTGAGTTCGTTATTGTAGTGTTGTTTCCTAGTAGAAATAGTTAGAAGGTTGCTCTTTTCATCTCAAATATGGTCAGATGCCTTTAATTGAACTCTCTTTTGGTTATTAAATATTTTACCAATAAGTAAAACAATTCAAAATAGCAACTGAACAGGGATAAAATAAATATTTATTTATTTTTTAGTTATGGAATCATTCTTGAAAAACCAAAAGAGCGTTACTTGTAAATGAAAACTCAGAAATATCAGAGGAAATCACAAAAACCAGTCAAGGAAGTACGGCTTTGCAAGTAAATGGAGGGGAAGATTTCAGCCTTTATTTTTGCTTTCTCTCGGGTTAAGAGCCTCCACTCATTTTAATGAGAAGAGAAACATTTTTCCACTTAAAAACTCTTGGCTTTTCTAACTTTATGTAAGCACCTAAAACTGAAAAACTGTAATGTTTATACTTTACCTATTCATTGTCTGCAATTTATTTGCAGATTTTTTAAACTAAGGAGATTATTGCACAGATGTAAGCACCTGTTAACTCCTCTTTTTCTATACAGTAGGAAGCTATATGGATTTCATAGTCCTATACTGTTAGGTGGCTTTATCTTATTTCTTTATAATACAGAATGTAGCATTGGAATTTATAGTCATTTATCTAAATATATTTGTAATAAAATGTTAACATGTAGAATGTTTTAATATAGACATGCCTTTTTTTCTGTTTCAGATGCATTAGAAGAATTGTAATATTAGGTACTATCTGCCTTTCAGAAAATAGAAGTGGCCAGCCGCAGTGGCTCATGCCTGTAATCCCAGCACTTTGGGAGGCCAAGGCAGGTGGATCCCCTGAGGTTAGGAGTTCGAGACCAGCCCAGCCAACATGGTGAAACCCTGTCTCTACTTAAAATACAAAAATTACCAGGTGTGGTGGCACTTGCCTGTAATCCCAGCTACTCAGGAGGCTGACGCAGGAGAATTGCTTGAACCCAGGAGGCGGAGGTTGCAGTGATCCAAGATCATGCCACTGCACTCCAGCCTGGGCGACAGAGCAAGACTCTGTCTCAAACAAACAAAAAAAGAAAAGAAAAGAAAATAGAAGCTAGGACCAGGCATAGTGGCTCATGCCTGTAATCCTAGTGGGTTGGGAGGCCAAGGTGGAAAAACGGCGTAAGGCCAGGAATTCCTGATCAGTCTGATCAATGTAGTGAGACTCCCATCGCTAAAAAAAAAAAAAAAAAAACGCTGGCCGTGGTAGTGGCATGTATCTGCAGTCCTAGCTACTCAGGAGGCTGAACTGAAATGGGAGGATTGCTTGAGCCCAGGAGTTTGAGGCTGCAGCTAGCTATGATTGATTGCTCCACTGCAGTCCAGGCTGGTTGACAGAGCTGTTGAAAGAGAAAAGGGAAGGGAAGGGAAGGGAAGGAAAGGGAAGTGAAAAAGCAAATCTAGGTTCCTCTTCAAAGACTTTCCTCCCCATCTAATTAGGAATAAATAGTAACTTCTCTTAGAAGCAAAATTTATTCAAAGACTTGTGCTAATATTCTTAAATATCTGCTAGCTGTAATAAAGAAATCAATGTACTTTATGTTCTTAGCTCCCACAATGTAGCCTAAATATTTGCCCTGGCATGCTTATACTAGGCCAAGCAAGCATTAGGTCATAGCCTGTTCCTCTTCCTTATTTGAAGGTCTTTTTACCTTTCTCAGCATTCCACAAGTTATCTCTTCCTTCTTTTGTTCTCCTCTGCCTTTGCCTCTTTTAAAAAGTTCTAAGTTGCTAACCAATCAGGACAAATACAGGATGCGAAGTCCTGTTCCAGCCAGTAGAAACCAGACACAGCAGTAAGGTAGATGCGTCAAGTTATAAATGACCCTATCTCCTTTGTTCAGTGTACTCTTGTGGCAAAACTGCTGGGGAGTGTATCCTTTCTACAGAAAGTAAAAAAAATGACCTTGATGAGGAAATTAAATTTATATTCAAGTGTTATATCTTTATGGCACCAAATAACAAGAATTTCTAACAGAAAGGAAGGAAAGAAAGGAGGGAGGGGGCCGTGCATGGTGGCTCACACCTGTAATCCCAGCACTTTGGGAGGCCAAGGAGGGTGGATCACGAGGTCAGGAGATCGAGACCATCCTGTGAATGGTGAAACCCCGTCTCTACTAAAAATACAAAAAATTTGCCGGGCTTCGTGGCGGGTGCTGTAGTTCCACCTACTTGGGAGACTGAGGCAGGAGAATGACATGAACCCGGGAGGCGGAGCTTGCAGTGAGCCAAGATCGTGCCACTGCACTCCAGCCTGGGTGACAACAGCGAGACTCCGTCTCAAAAAAAAAAAAAAAAGAGAGGAAGAAGGGAGGAAGGAAGGAAGGGAGAAAGAGAGGGAGGGAAAGCTAAATTTTGTGTTTTGTTTGGTCTATGGAAACAATAGCCATCAAAATATATTTTGACAAAACAGTGGGCATGAATTGTTGATTGGAGAGAAGGAGTTTACAGAAGAGAAAAAGAAAGAACATACCCCATTGGCAAGGATTTCCTAAAGATCTGTAGGACTTTAGAAGATAGAACAGAAAGCTGAAGAGCAAAAAGCATTATCAGGTCAGTGGGACTGACCCAAGTAAGTTGCTGAGAGAGAAAGAGAGTTACTTTGCAAATAAATGCTTGGTGGTTGAATCTATCAGAAGACAATGGTGAAGAGCATTATGTGAAGATTCAGGAGGCAAACAGGGGCCAAATTATCCTTATAGTGACCCATAGTCAAGTTATATAACCACTTTAATTGTTACTCTGAGACCCAACCTTCGTTTGAATGAATTGCCAGTTGTTGGTCTATAAGAACGACACCTGTCCTTCCAGCAGTAGCGTGTAAAAATTAGTCTTCATCAGAAGCTAGCATATTCTCTGGTCAAGCAACAAATGCTAAACGTATTTTTGCTATACATGTATTTATCGTATGTTAAAGGAGAAGAAAAAAAGAAGCTACTCAGTTTGTGGTAATTTTCTGTAGTAGTTCCAGAAAACTAACACAATGGCTTACCGATATTCTCTCTCATGACTCATTGCAGCAAATTAGCTCACTTGGTAGATTTTTCTTGTGTTTTTTTTCATAAGGCTACATTCAGATTGACTGAACTTAATTTTTAAAAATGTATATATTTTTTATTTTTATGACTACATAACAGTTGTACATGTTTATGGGGCACATGTGATATTTTGATACATGAATACAATGTGTAATGATCAAGTCAGGGTAATTTAGATATCAATCACCTCAGACATTTATCATTTATTTGTGTTAGGAGAATTCTAATTCCTCTCCCTAGTTATTTTGAAATATACAATAAATTGTTGTTAATTATAACCACCCTGTTGTACCTCCAAACCCTAGATCTTTTTTTTTTTCTCTTTAATTGTATTTTTTTTTTTTACCCATTAACCAACCTCTCTTTATATCCCCTCATGATGTGGTTTGGCTCTGTGTCCCCACCCAAACCTCATATTGAATTGTAATCCCTAGTTTTGGGGGAGGGACCCGGTGGGAGGTGATTGTATCGTGCAGGCAGATTTCCCCTTTGCTATTATCGTGATAGTGAGTGAGTTATCTAGAGGTCTGGTTGTTTGAAAGTGTGTAGAACTTCCCCTTTCACACACTGTCTCTCCTGCTGGCCCATGTGCTTTCTTCCCCTTCACCTTCTGTGATGATTGTAAGTTTCCTGAGGCCTCCCCAGGAATGCTTCCTCTACAGTCTGCAGAATCTTGAGCTGATTAAATCTCTTTTCTTTATAAATTATCCAGTCTCAGATAGTTCTTTATTGCAATGTGGAAACAGACTAACATACCTCTTCACTACCCTTCTCAGATTCTAGTAACCATCATTCTTTTCTCTTACTCCATGAAATCAATTTTATTTTGCTCCTACATATGAGTGAGAACATGCAATATTTGTCTTTCTGAGCCTGGCTTATTTACTTAATATAATGTTTTCCAGTTCCATCCACATTGTTGCCAATAACAGGATCTCATCATTTTTCCTGGCTAAATAATATTCTATCGTGTGTATGTACCACATTTTCTTTATCCATTCATCCTTGATGGATCCATAGATTGATCCTAAATCTTGGCTATTGCGAATAGTGCTGCAATAAATATGGGAGAGCAGCTATCTCTGTGATATACTGATTTGCTTTCTTTTGGATATATACCTAGCAGTGGGATTGCTAGATCATATAGTAGTTCTGTTTTTAGTTTTTTGAGGAACCTTCATACTCTTTTCCACAGTGGTTGTACTACTTTACATTCCTACTAATAGAGTAAGAGCCTTCCCCTTTCTTTTTTTTTTGAGATAAAGTCTCGCTCTGTCACCCAGGCTGGAGTGCAGTGGAACATCTCGTCTCGCTGCAAGCTCCGCCTCCCAGGTTCACGCCATTCTCCTGCCTCAGCCTCCCAAGTAACTGGGACTACAGGATCCCACAGCCATGCCTGGCTAATTTTTTTCTATTTTTTTTTTTTTTAGTAGAGATGGGATTTCACCGTGTTAGCCAGGATGGTCTCGATCTCCTGACCTTGTGATCCACACACCTCAGCCTTCCAAAGTGCTGGGATTACAGGTGTCAGCCACTGCTCCTGGCTAAGCCTTCTCCTCTCTTACCATCCTTGGGTTGGGCTGTATTTCCAAAGTATTGACTGGAATGAACTCTAGGACAGCTGACAAACATGACTGATCATTGATGCTGGCTATTGGCTGAGAACTCAGCTAAGGCTACTGGCTGGAGCATCTCCACCTGGCTTGGGCATTTCACAGTATGGCAGCTGAATTCCAGGAGGAAGCACCCTAAGTGGATCCTGAGAGGGAGCATTCCAAGAAGCCTGAGCTGATGCCACAATGCTCCTTATGACTTAGCCTGAGAAGTTCCATACACAATTTCTATTGTACTGGATTGGCCAGGAAGATCAATAGCAGTTCCCACTCAAATATAAGTGGATTAGTCTCTACCTCTCAATAGGAGAAGAAAAAGTATTTGTGGTCAGCTTTAATCTACCATACCAGGTTACACTTTTTAATTTAGAAAATTTCTTAACAATATTGACTAATTTCAAATATGTGAGCCTACTCAGTTTCTTTAACAATAGTCTATACCATAAAACCTGTTCAAGGAATGTGGCTCCTTGATTTTTTTTTTTTATAGAAGCACTATGCTAAAATGTTCCTTCAAAGCTTAACACATAGTCTTCAGTTCTTCACTTCTGCCAAATTCCTATTTAAATTTTAGTACATAGTTGGTGTCCCTCCTCTTCCATTAATCTTTTCCTTTTTCTTTTATCTTAATTTTTAAATACTCTACATTACATTTATCCCTTTTCTGAATTCTTCTTACAATTTTATTCTTGTCCATCCACATCCTCAATGCATGTGTGTGTGTGTGTGTGTTTGTGCACATGCACGCACACGCCAGTGAGGGGATCCATATGAGACTGAGAACTGGTTTAGATGTGACAACTGCATGAGGGGATGCAATGGTTTTATTGCAACAGCTGGCATCAGCCTTCTGCTTGGTCATGATTTCTTCTGACTGTGTAAATGCAGTAATACGCTATGTGACTCTCCATCTATCTTACCCCTTGGCACAACTTGACCCATTGCTATACACACTTGCAGGTTGACATGCCCTAATTGTCACATTAATCTTATTTCCCATTGATGGAATTACATTGGAATTACACTGATCTTCTGGTTTACAGTTATGCATTTCCATCTGGTCTCTCCCACTCTGCTTTACCATTAGCCTCTGATATTTGATGGCAGCAGCCCTGCATCACTGCCATCCTCCAAAGGACAGCTTCTACTGAGCATCTAGATGCTGGTACCACCACCACTAGTGTGTTTCTTATTTCCTCAGTGAAGGCTGTGTCCTCTAGGAATTCCTAAAGAACATAGCGAAGTAATGGCTTCCCAGGCCAAACAAAATTTCATTCTAACATTCGCATGACTTAGACTCTTCTAATGAGAAAGAAAAAAAAAAAAAAAGTAAAAAGGAAAGGAAAAAAATGTAGGGTGATAAAACCATAAAGTGAGTACAAATATGTAATATATAGGTGTAATCTAAGAGCAACTTTAGATTGGATGATCAAGTAAGGACTTCTGATGAAATATTTAATCTGAGAACTGATTGAAATAAAAGGGTCATTTAGTCAATAGAAGAAAGTTTCAAGAGGAATTTTTTAAAATATATTTAGCTCAGATCTCTTTTTTAATCTTCAACTTTTATATTTCCAATTCCTTCTAAATTTCTCTACAATGACCTCAAAATTAGCCAAACTGAATTGTAGTTATGAAAACGATCTGAATCAATAGTACCTTCTTCCCCTACTTATCAGATTGTTAATGGTATTGGTTTCCTCTGTCTGTTATAATAAATTACCACAAACTGGGGGCTGAAAACAAAAGATAATTATTCTGTAATAGTTCTGGAGGTTGAAATCAAAGTGTTGTCAGTGTTGGTTCCTTCTGGAGTCTCTGAGGGTGAATCTGTTTCAGGCCTCTCTCCTAGTTTCTAGTGGTTGCCAGCAATCTTTGCTATTTTTTGGCTTGTAGCTGCATCCTCCCAATCTCTGTCCCCATCTTCACACTTCGCTCTGTGTGTGTTTTTGTAGGCACCCTCTTATTCTTCAAAGTTACCAGCTACTGGATGTAGGGTCCACCCTAATGCAGTATGACGTCTTCTTTACTTGCTTACATCGGCAAAGACCCTATTTCTGAATAAGGATACATTCACAGATTTCAGAGATTAGGACTTGAACATATCTTTTGGGAGCACACAATTCAGCTCACCACACTTGCAATCTTGTATTCCCAATGTTCATGCTGGGACACCTATCTTAGTCTATCACTCTCCACACCCAATTGCAAAGTACCGTTAATTCAGCAGTTTTAGCATTTCTTGAATGTAACTAATTCTGTTCATATCTTGTTATATTACTTTAATTTAGACACTCATTATCTTTAGAGTCTTCTAAAAGGGTCTTAAAATGTGTGTCTCTGCTTCTAATATTGCCTTCTCCCATATATGCACTTTTTTCTAAATATGTTTTATAGCCAGAATATTTAAAAATCCAAATAAATAAAATTTACTTGTATCATCTCAAACCCTCCCTAAAAACCATTTAAAGACTCTCCTTTGCCATCGATTAAAAAGTATAAGCAAGTAAAAGCAAATAAGCAAAAACAAAAACAGAAAATTTTTAAAATAAGGTTTTTAATGTTTTCAGTCCACAATTAAAAACTCTGCTTTTGAATTAGAGAAGACCATCATTTGACTTCACTTCTTGTGCACACTATATTATAGGTCATTGCTTACTTTCTGAATTTCATTTTTGTAACTTGTTAAATGGGACTAATATAATTGATTAAGTTGAATTATAGGATTATTATGAAGAATAAGTGCTAAGCACAATTCCTGGCACATAGTGAAAGTCCAAGAGACAGAATTACTTTCTGTTCTCTTTCCAGTTCCATCTCTAACTTTATCTCATACCAATCTCATCTTTCTCTTTGTATGTTAGCTTCTTTTGCAGAATGTCTTGCATTTCCGACATTATGATCTTTACTCTTTTACTTCTTGGCTTTTAACTTGACTTGAAAAGTTGTTTAATGCCCTGCCTTTAACATGTTAATTTATTCATGCATTTTTAATACTGTTGGACCCAGGCATCAGCTATAACAGGAACCTGAGTTGACTTTTTAGTCTTAATTCAGGTCTCCCCTTTGTGCGTACTCCTGTCCCAGCATTTATCAATGTCAAGTGCAGCTATCATTCTCTATTTCTTTATGCTTCAATATGCTATCAGCTCTTTGTGAGAAGGGACCACATTTTATGCTTCTCCTTATTGCCAGAGCTGATCCTAGTGCTCCATGTCTTGGAATTTATGAAAAAAAAAAATGAAAGAAAGTTTTGTGAGAGTATCTATCCCTATCCCTGGGATGAGAATAAATTTATATTTTAGAATTACACCCCAGGAGAGCACTGATGTCATCTATTGAGTTTCTTTTTTCCTTTTTTTTTTTTTTTCTGTATCTCCAGTTTTAAAATAGGAGCTGACTATTCAGAGAAAATAGTGAATGTTCAGCCGGGCGCGGTGGCTCAAGCCTGTAATCCCAGCACTTTGAGAGGCCGAGACGGGCGGATCACGAAGTCAGAAGATCGAGACCATCCTGGCTAACCCGGTGAAACTCCATCTCTACTAAAAAATAAAAAAAAACTAGCCGGGCGAGGTGGCAGGCGCCTGCAGTCCCAGCTACTTGGGAGGCTGAGGCAGGAGAATGGCATAAACCCGGGAGGCGGAGCTTGCAGTGAGCTGAGATCTGGCCACTGCACTCCAGCCTGGGCGGCAGAGCGAGACTCCGTCTCAAAAAAAAAAAAAAAAAAAAGAAAATAGTGAATGTTCAATAAATACTTGTTGATTTTTGGATGGGTGAAATAACTGATGCACTATTTATTAGCAAAAATTGAAAGGTATTTACCAAAAATTTCATTCTGGTTCTCAACAGTAAGCAAGTGTAGTCCAAACCCAGGGAGAAAGATGCATAATTATTTTGACAAATAAAGTCTATTACCTGGAATAATGTACAAACACTTGTTTGGTAGCCAGGAGACCTGGCTTCTAATCTAAGTGGCTGTATAGTTCAACACTTGGAATAAGTTACTTCATTTTTGCTAGGCCTCAGTTTTCTCTATTGAGAAGTGGTGGCCTTGGATTATCATCTGTAAGATCTTTCCTATGTCCATTTTGTTTAAGTTTTAGATAAGCAGTCATCTGTAGGTAATCGAAGACTCCATATGTTGTGAGGGGAATTGACCTATATAACCTATATAGCCCTTGTATTAAAAATAAATCTTGGCCAGGCACAGTGGCTCACACCTGTAATTCCAGCACTTTGGGAGGCCTAAGAGGGCGGATCACGAGGTCAGGAGATCGAGATCATCCTGGCTAACAAGGTGAAACCCCGTGTCTACTACAAATACAAAAAATTAGGCAGGCGTGGTGGTGGAGCACCTGTAGTCCCAGCTACTTGGGAGGCTGAGGCAGGAGAATAGCATGAACCCAGGACGCAGAGCTTGCAGTGAGCCAAGATTATGCCATTGCACTCCAGTCTAGGTGACAGAGCAAGACTCTGTCTCAAAAAATCAATCAATCAATCAATCAATCAATCAATCTTGGGTGAGCCGGTTGGCTCACGCTTGTAATCCCAGCATTTTGAGAGGCCCAGGTGAGTGAATCATCTGAGGTCAGGAGTCCGAGACCAGCCAGGCCAATATGGCGAAACCCCATCTCTACTAAGAATACAAAAATTCGCCAGGCGTGGTGGGATGTGCCTATAGTCCCAGCTACTCAGGGGGCTGAGGCAGGAGAATTGCTTGAACCCGGGAGGTAGAGGGTGCAGTGAGCCAAGATTGCTCCACTGTACTCTAGCCTGGCAACAGGACGAGATTCTGTCTCAAAAAATAATAATTAAAAATGAGTGAATGAATAAATAAATAAATAAATCTTGCCCTACCAATTTTCAATAGAAATATTCAGCTTCCTAATTAGAGAGATGTTTCAACTGGAATGATAGAGTCTTGCACATTTCCTTATTGTTTGTTCCTTAACTTAATATAAATGTACAGTACTAGGTTAACTTCTTGTAGTTAAAAATGAAAACCAAATATGCCAGTAAAAATGATATTATTTTAAATAATACTTAAAATATTTATATTTTAATACTCAAATAATAT
>NW_012115488.1:3026154-3050902 GCF_000951035.1 Colobus angolensis palliatus
CACGGGAAGAGATCTGAAGACAATTATTTAAATCTTTACCTTTTGTGGATAGCAGAATGGAGACATAGAGGCTATACCTGACTGTTCAAAGTAACTATAGGGTTGTTTAAGGGCAGCCAAGTGAGAAACCAGTCCTTCTAATTATTTCAGGTGTGCTCTTTCTAGTCCACTAGGCTTTTCTTATCTTCGGTACATTAATTGATAATCTGACTTAAGTGAGAAAATAGAAGCAATCGAAATAAGCACCCATAAGCACATAGTACATCTACCCAATTACCAGCCTCTGTACTGAGATGTTTCTGCCTTGACTCCTGTTATGATGGATGGACTCTCCATGCCCCACCAAGGTCAGCTCCTTCACTTGTGCGTAAGATTCTGTTCTCTCTAGCCTAATCAAGGATATTATTTCAGTTTTTCTGCCCTCTTCACACTGTAGAAGATCATTCCCCTTACCAGACAAACATGCTGTTATTTTTCTCATTTAAAAACAACTTATTTTGGAGGGAGCGACAGCTGAGGAAATTTAGAAAACAGTAAGATAAAAACAACTTATTTTGACCTCACTGCTTTATATGCCCTCTAACACTCTTTCTAACTCCTTTACAATAAAATTTCTTTAAAAAAGTTGTCTCCAAATTCCTCTGCCTTCAATTTCTTTTCTTCTTTGCTCACGTAAATTTACTCCAATCAAAATGAAATTGTTGCTAAGGGAAACATTGTTCTCTACATTAAAATCCAATGGTCAATTTCAGTTCTTATCTTACTTGACCTGTGCTATGATTTAAACGTGTCCCCTCCAAAACTCATGTTGAAACTTAATCCCCAGCATGGGGTATTCAGAGGTGGAGCCTTTGAAGAAGTGATTAAGTCATGAGGGTTCCTCATGGATTATTGCCCTATAAAAAAGCTGGAGGGAACTAGCTTAGGCCTTTTTGAATTTTTATTTTTATTTTATTATTATTATTATTATTATTATTTTGAGACAGAGTCTCACTCTTATCGCCCAGACTAGAGTGCAGTGGTATGATCTGGGCTCACTGTAACCAGTCTCCCAGGTCCAAGTGATTCTCCTGCCTCTGCTTACCAAGTAGCTGGGATTACAGGCACAGGAACCTGCCACCACTCCCAGCTAAATTTTTTGGTAGAGATGGGGTTTCACTATGTTGACAAGGCTGGTCTCGAACTCCTGATCTCAGATGATCCGCCCACCTTGGTCTCCCAAAGTACTGGGATTACAGGTGTGAGCCCCCACACCCAGCAGCTTAGGCCCTTTTTACCATTCACTCTTCTGCAGGTGAAGACACAGCAAGAAGGCTCCCATAAGACACTGATTGCTGGTCCCTTGATTTTCGTCTTAGCCTCCAGAACTATGAGAAAATAAATTTCTGTTATTTATACATTATCCAGTCTGGCATTTTTGTTATAGTAGCACAAATGGGCTAAGACAAGCTATCAACAGCATTTGACAGAGCATAACACTTTCTCTCATTTGAAATATATTTTACTTGCACACATATCTCATGATTTTATTCCTACCTTACTGAGCACTATTTCTCAGAATCCTTTGCTATCTTTTACTCATATTCCCAAACTCTGATTATTGGTATCCCAATGTCCAGTTCTCAGTCTTTTACTTCATAAACTCATTTCCTTGGTTATCTCATTTAGTCTCATGGCTTTAAATACCATTAACTTACTGATCAGAGACACAGACCAGACAAGACGATTACATCTACAACTCATAGATACCTTAAGGCTCATATATGCAACTGTCTGCCTCTCCTCTTAAATGTCTCATAAATATATCCAAAATTGAAGTCCTGCTTTCTCTCCATCTCACATCTGCTCTCTATATATTATGCTTAATTTCACTAATTGGTTAGTTCATCCTCCTGGTTGCTTAGGTTAAAACCTTTTAAATCATTCTTAATTTCCACTTTCCTCTTACAACCCACATTCCTTCAAGTCAAAACCTTATTGGGTTTTCATTATAAATATATCCATAATGTAACTACTTCTCATCACATTCATGGTTACCGTTAAGTTCTGACTCACCATCATCCTTCACCTTAATTATTATAGTAACCTCCAAACCAGCCTCCCTTATTTACCCCTGAAGTCTATCTTTGACCAAGCAGAATGATCCTTAATCAGATCTTGTGACACCTTCATTCACATCCTACAACAGCTTTTCTTTTCACTTAGAAGAAAAGCCAAAGTCCTTTCAAGGGCTTATGAGGTCTTATTCAATCTGCTACCCCACCTCCTCCATATCCCTGTGATAGAGTTTGGTTCTGTGTCCCCACCCAAATCTCGAATTGTAATCCCGGTGGGTCAAGGAAGGGGCCTGGTGGGAGGTGAATGGATCATGGGGGCAGTTTCCTCCATGGTGTTCTCACGATAGTGAGTGAGTTCTCACAAGATCTGATGATTTTAAAAACGTTTGGCAGCTCCCTTTTGTGTTCTTCTCTCTTGCCTACCACCATGTAAGACATGCCTGGCTTCCCCTTTGCCTTCTGCCGTGATTATAAGTTTCCCAAGGCCTCCCCAGCCATGTGGAACTGTGAGTCAATTAAATCGCCTTTCTTTATAAATTATCCAGTCTCAGGTACTATCTTTATAGCAGTGTGAAACTGGACTAATACACCCTGTATCTTCTCTGAATATACTTCCTCATCTTCTTGCCCTTACTCACTCTCTGCCAGCCCTACAGTGCTACCTGCTGTTCTTGAACACTACAAGCATTCTGAACATGCTTCTGCTTTGGAGACTTTGTATTTACATCCTCTCTTTCTGAAATGTTCTTCTGTTATCTGCATAGCTTGCTCAATCACCTGACTTGTTTAACTGAAGTATCACCTTCTCAGCTGGGGTTTCCTTAACAATCCCACTTAACATTTTAGCCCCCCCACTTAGAACTCCTCCCTGTTTCCTGCTACATTTTTCTGTGTTACACTTACCACTTCCCAATATAAAATATCATTTATGAAGTAGCACTATGTTTATTAATAATTTATAATGCAATGTATAATATAATTAACTCTTGAATTTTTAAACTTTCTTCTTTCACCAAATGTTTCTAAGTTTCCCAGAGGGAGGGTTGTGTCTTTGTCTTTACTGTTAGGCCCTCAGTTCACAGCACAAAGATTAATGCATAGTAGGTGCTTGCACTAGTAGGATTATATAATATCCCCTATAATTTCCAACCCCTGATGTACACACATCTTGACCCGGTTATTCAATCAAAGAATAATCTAGGTGCTGATGTGAAAGGACTTTGCAGATGTAAATTAAGGTCACAAATCACTCGCAGTTGGTTAAGATGATCTGGGTTAGCCTGATCTATTCATATGAGAAGTCAGAGACACAGGAAGTCAGAGAAATTTAAAACATGAGGGATTTAACATGAGGGACTATCTCCGTTGTTGGCTTGGAGATGGTTGGGGCTATGTGACAAGGAATGGGAGCGGCTTCTAGGAGCTGAGAGAGACCCTTGGGTGACAGCCAGCCAGGAAATGAAAACCTTAATCCTACAACAGCAAGGAACTGAATTCTACCAATTTTGATAAGGGTCTTCCAGATGCTTCCCTAGAGCCAGAGAAGTCAGCCAAGTTGACACTTTGCTTTCAGCCTTTGAAACCCTGAGTTGAGAATCCAGGTAGACTTTGCCTGGACTTCTGATCTAGAGAACTGTGAGTCAATAAATGGGCATTATTTTAAGCCACTGTGATTGTGGTAATTTGTTAAATAGCAATAGAAAACTAATACAGAAGTCAGTAAATATGTGTTGAATTAATAACATTATATTTTATCACTGTGATCCTTCCAAAATAATTGGTATTTTTATTATAACATAAATGCTGGTTTTATTTTAAATAAAAGAGTCAATTTCTCTCCTGAAGCATGTCTTCTTTATTACTGATTAAATGTATGGTATTATTTTTCAATTTCACAACATTAAAAAAGTTATTTGATAATATTAGAGATACATTCAACATTATGTATCTTAGTTTCTCTGGATATAATTATGTTTACCTCTACATTTTTATTAAATAAATAATTTTTTTACCCCATCCCTGGTGATAGGTAAGATTAAAATTTTTACTAGTCAATGGTATATTTGAGTCTTAGAAATCTAACCTACCACTTTGGGGGGTCAAGGCGGGCAGATAACTTGAGGCCAGGAGTTCGAGACCAGCCCAGCCAACATGGTGAAACCTTGTCTCTGCTAAAAATACAAAAATTAGCCAGACATGGTGGTGCATGTCTGTAATCCTAGCTACTTGGGGGCTGAGGCACGAGAATCGCTTGAATCTGGGAGGCAGAAGTTACAGTGAGCCAAGATTGTGCCACTGCACTCCAGCCTAGGCGACAGAGCAAGACTGTCAAAAAACAAACAAACAAAACAACAAAAAACTAACTTACAGAAAGATGAGCTTAGATTTTATCCTTTTCCACAATCCTGAGGTCAAATGTATTCTTCTCTCTCTTTTTTTTTCCTCGCTGGATACTAATGACAACTGTTCCATTTTTACTTTGGGTGATCACAATTTGAAAACGATTGAGCATGGCAAATTAGAGAGCATATGCATAATAGGTTATCACCTAGCACCTACTTTCCAAGTTCTCATCTATTCTGCACAGCCTCACTAACAAGCAAGTGTTACATTTTAATCACACTTTCTAACATAAGCTTATTCCTTTTCTGTTGAAAAGTAAATTAGATCATCCCATCTGCATACCCTATCATAAGTACTAAGTGATAGCTAACTGTTTGATGTTAATTTGATGTGAAATAATATAAAATTTGGCATAAAAAGCATTTTATATTGAAAAAAAAATTTCACAAAATCCAAAATAAGTGTTGGCTTATTACCCATTTTTAGAAATGTTTAATGTTAACAGCTAAATATAAAAATCAATTAGGGAATGGAATTTACATGTTCATAACATATGAAAAGTCCAAGATAAAATGTAATATGTGGTAGCTAAATTTTGGTATTCATCATTTTCCAGAGAATGACAATTACATAACCATTTGTTCAATTTTTCTTTTGGTTGTTATCTGTTTGTAAATATATACATATTTAACTAAATATATAGATAGAATACTATCTATATATTTGATATTTTATATATACATATATAATTTTAGTAATTTAAAAAATGGAAAGAGTTGTCTTGCTGAGACAGGCCGTGTGAATTACATTTTTAAAATAAATTGATAATACTCTTATTTAGCTAATATTTCTGATAAACTGTTGTTCATAGTTCTCTTGGTTGACTGCCTCTGAGAAGAATGCAAATATTTACTCTGGATAACTATTACTGCTTAGTGGAAAAATTTTTATTTCTTCACATTAAAAAAGTAGCAAACCTGCAGAACATGCAGCTAAAGGGAGTCAGCCTTTTTTTTTTTATTCAGTAGTGATTAAAAATAAAAGTAGCAGAAGGTTTAATTCAAAGAATATTGTTTGATTGCACTGTAACCTAATGTGATTTTTACGAAAATGGGGTGAATGTTACAAAAAGTGGAAAAATGAAATGTCAGAATTCTTGCTGTTAACTACAGAAATGTGTTGTGTTAAGACATAAATTATATGAATGTGCTTGATTCCTGACTTCATTGTATTGTTTTCCTTCTTTAATTTTCTTGGAATGCTTATTTCCTCTCTTATATGACCTTTCTCCATGTCATTTAGTAAATTATTTCAAATCTTTTTGGAAAAGATAAAAGAAAACAGTCTTTACTTTTTTTTTTTTACTCTTTTTTTTACTCTTACATTAAGAATAAAAGAGGAGATATATTTATTATCAAGTCCAACATATCTACAGATTTTAAATGTTTTGCTTATTTATTTCTTTATTCCCCTGAGTTGCTGTTGATGAGCTATCCATCTATAAAATAGATTGAAAATACTCAGCAACATTTAGTACAAGGAAAAAAGTTATATTGGCTCTTTAAAAGCAGTCTTTTGGAGAAGGTGCTTTTTTGTTTGTTTGTTTTTGCATTTTGCCAATAACTGAAAAACTTCAAAAAATTGCCATGAAAAATAATTCCAACTCTATTATAAAAATTGAATTATAAAAATTAAACATATTTGAATAAAGTGTGAAGTTAATGCCATAAACATAGAGTTATCAAGTTTGAAGTATTACATTACACTGAAGAAACATTTAGGTAATGGGACTCTTTGAGTCTCAGTTTCTCCATTTGTAAAATAAAGGGGTTAGAAAGAATTATATTGGCCTTGTCATATTCTCAAATTCCATGATTCTGTTAATCAGTTTAATCTTCCTTTTAATATGCTGAAAAAGTTAAGTTTTTAAAACTCATTCTTTACAGCTTTAAGAAATTCTTCAAATTAATGAATATCTGTTATAGCATCTTTTCTAGAGAAATAAAAATAAAACTAACATTCATAATTCTGTAGAATAAAATCTGAGTTGCATTTGTGGCTATGCTAAATGCTGTTTTGAATATGCCTACGGCCAATAAGCTGGGACAGTTTAGCTGAATTTATTGAAAACAGAAATTGCATAAAGTTAGGAGAGCACATACAGAAGAAATTCGATTAGTCTGTTGAAATGAAACAAGCTTCAAGAGATGAAAACAACATATGGGCTAGGGAAGCCTTGAGACTGAGGAAGTAGAGATGAGTTTTTAAAGAAAAGGGGTATTTGTAAAGCTAAGTAAGCCTGCATAGCACAGGGACATAACCTATAACCTATTTTTGTTGTTGTTATTGTTTATTTTACTTTAAGTTCCAGGATACATGTTCAGAATGTGCAGATTTGTATAAAAACTCTAGAAGAAAACCTAGGCAAAACCATTCAGGACATAGGCATGAGCAAAGACTTCATGACGAAAATGCCAAAAGCAATTGCAACAAAATCCAAAATTGACAAATGGGATCTAGCTAAACTAAAGAGCTTCTGCACAGCAAAAGAAACTATCATCAGAGTGAACAGGCAACCTACAGAATGGGAGAAAATTTTTGCAATCCATCCATCTGACAAAGGTCTAATATACAGAGTCTACAAAGAACTTAGACAAGTTTACGAGAAAAAAACAAAAAACCGTATCAAAAAGTAGGCAAAGGTTATTAACAGACACTTCTCAAAGAAGACATTTATGCGGCCAACAAACATTTGAAAAAAAAGCTCAACATCACTGATCATTAGAGAAATGCAAATCAAAACCGCAATGAGATACCATCTCATGCCAGTCAGAATGGCAATTATTAAAAAGTCAAGAAACAATAGATCCTGGCGAGGCTGTGGAGAAATAGGAATGCTTTTACACTGTTGGTGGAAATGTAAATTAGTTCAACCACTGTGGAAGACAGTGTGGCGATTCCTCAAGGATCTAGAATAAGACTTCTTTCCTCTGAAAGAGAAAAACTGCTTATAGGCTCCTTACTAGGCAAATCTCAGGGTCAGACATTCCTAGGGTGCTCTCTTGTGGGTGTAGTATAAGTCTTGCCTCCAAAGTTTTATTTACAGCAAATGAATATTTTCATAATTTAATGTCTTTGATTATTAACAAAAGGAATCCTTCACATTTGAAGAAAACAATGACTTTTCCATGGAAAGTTATACAAGGAGTAGCTTATTTCATCAAAACAAACATTACCGCTTCTTTTTCTTTCTTTAACTTTTATTTTAAGTTCAGGAGTACATGTGCAGGATGTGCAGATTTGTTACGTAAGTAAACGTGTGTCATGGTGGTTTGCTGCACAGATCAACCCATCACCTAGGTATTAAGCCCAGCATCCCTCAGCTATTCTTCTGAGGCTCTTCTTCCCCCATCCCAACCCCTGAGATGTCCCAATGTGTGTTGTTCCCCCTCATGTGTCCATGTGTTCCATCATTCAGCTCCCAGTTATAAGTGAGAACATTTGGTGTTTGCTTTTTCTGTTCCTGCAGTAGTTTCCTGAGGATAACATCTTCCAGCTCCATCCATGTCCCTGCAAAGGACATGATGTCATTCTTTTTAATGGCTGCATAGTATTTCACGGTACATATGTTCCACATGTTTTTTATCTAGTCAGTCATCGATGGGCATTTGGATTGATTCCATGTCTTTGCCATTGTGAACAGAGCTGCAATGAACATATGCATGCATGTATCTCTATAATAGAATAACTTATATTCTTTTGGGTATATACCCACTGATGGGATTGCTGGGTCAAATGGTATTTCTGCCTCTAGATATTTGAGGAATTGCCACATTGTCTTCCACAATAGTTGAACTAATTTACACTCTCACCTAAAGTGGAAAAATGCTCCTTTTGCCCTGCAACCTTGTCAGCATCTGTTGTTTTTTGACTTTATAGTAATTTTCATTCTGACTGGCATGAGATGGTATCTCTTTGTGGTTTTGATTTGCATTTTTCTAATGATCAGTGATAATGAGCTTTTTTTCATATGCTTGTTGGCCGCATAAATGTCTTCTGAGAAGTGTCTGTTCATGTCCTTTGCCCACTTTTTAGTGTTTTATTTTCTTGTAAATTTGTTTACATTTCTTGTAGACCTTGCATATTAGACCTTTGTCAGATGGACAGAGATTGCAAATTTTTTCTCTCATTCTGTAGATTGTGTGTTCAAACTGATGATAGTTTCATTTGCTGTGCAAAAGCTCTTTAGCTTAATTAGATTCCATTTGTCAATTTTTGCTTTTGTTGCAATTGCTTTGGGTGTTCTTGATCGTAAAATGTTTGCCTATGCTTATGTACTGAATGGTGTATCCTAGGTTGTCTTCCAGGGTTTTACAGTTTTTGGCTTTACATTTATGTCTTTAATCCATCTTGAGTTAATTTTTTGTATAAGGTATAAGGAATGGATCCAGTTTCAATTTTCTGTATATGGCTACCCAGTTCTGTGAGCACCATTTATTGAATAGGGAATGCTTTCCCCATTGCTTGTTTTTATCATATTTGTCGAAGATTAGATGGCTGCAGGTGTGTGGTCTTATTTCTAAGTTCTCTCTTCTGTTCCATTGTCTATGTGTCTGTTTTTGTACCAGTACCATGCTTTTTTGATTACTGTACCCTTGTAGTGTAATTTGAAGTCAAGTAGCATGATGCCTCCAGCTTTGTTCTTTTTGCTTAGTGTGGTCTTGGCTATTTGGGCTCTTTTTTGGTTTCGTATGAATTTTAAAATAGCTTTTCTAATATTTGGAAAATATCTATAGTAGTTTAATGGGAATAGCATTCAATGTACAAGCTAATTTGGGAAGTATGGCCATTTTCATGATATTGATTCTTCCTATTAGCATAGAATGTTTTTCCATTTGTTTGTGTCCTCTCTGATCTCCTTGAGCAGTGGTTTACAGTTGTTCTCGAAGAGGTCCTTCACTTTCCCTGTTACCTGTCTTCCTAAGTATTTTATTCTTTTGTAGCAGTTATGAAAGGGAATTCATTCGTGATTTGGCTCTCTGCTTGCCTGTTGTTGGTGTATAGGAATGCTAGTGACTTTTGCACATTGATTTTGTATCCTGTGAATTTGCTGAACTTATCAGTTTAAAAAGCTTTTAAACTGAGACAATGGGGTTTTGTAGATATAAAATTATGTCATCCGCAAACAAAGATAATTAGACATTCTGCCTGCCTATTTGAATACCCTTTATTTCCTTCTCTTTCTGATTGCCCGGGTCAGAATGCCCACAACTTCTAATACTATGTTGAATAGGAGTGATGAGAGAGAGCATCCTTGTCTTGTGCTGGTTTTCAAGAGGAATTCATCTAGATTTTGCCCATTCAGTATGATACTGGCTGTGGGTTTGTCATATACGACTAATACTTTGAGGTACATTCCTTCAATACCTAGTTTACTGAGAGTTTTTAACATGAAGGGATGTTGAATTTTATTGAAGGCTTTTTCGGCATCTATTGAGATAATCATGTGGTTTCTGTCTTTAGCTCTCAAACATAACAGCTTTTAGAGTGTTTTTCAGAATGCTAAGCTGTAGTACTTGGGAGAAATAAGAGGTAGGACTTTCAAGAGTTTATTTTTAGAACATTAGCAAACAGCGAAGCGTTGTTGAGTTAGAAATTTGTATAAAATTTATTTCATTGATTTAATATACTGAAAATCTGCTAATATGTCATTTCTTCTCAAGAAAATTTCCTGGCAATGCTCTTACCTCTGGCAGAAGCTACCATCCTCCAAGTCTGATCCTATCCATAACCTCTATTGGCATTTACTTCTCAGCAGTGTAATTACTTTTAACATGGCATATCCATTATGAGACTGTGTGTTATTGGAGAGGAAGTGGCCGTATCTTATTCATGTATCTGTCTTCGTTGCCTGAGCCTTAGGCTAGTTGCATTAAAGGTACTTAATAGTTAATGAGTAAATGAATGATTACCAATTCAAGAAAAGCATTTGTCATCCCAACTATGAGTAACCCTTATGCCAATTTATATGTAAGAGCTTTGTCTCATAGGATATTCTGTCTGATTTTTTTTTTTTTTTTTTTTTTACTAAAAATGTATTTGGTTTGAGATAGAATCCTAATAAGTCCCAGAAACCTTGAATTCTTATCAAAATTCCATGAAATCTTTAGAGATTTGCTTATCACCTAATTGATATGTCATAAATCTAAAATCTTCCCCAATCTTTTATTTGTTGCTTAATACACATAAAGATAGCAGTGTCAATCTCAAAAGCTGAATATATTATGGAATTCTGAAATACTTATTTCCAATTGCATGCTTCAATTTTGTCCTGTGATTCACTTAAATAATTAACAAATACATCTTTAGAATATCTAGAAATGCCCATAGCATTTAAATACTTAATATTAGTTATAATAAACTTTAAGTTTTAGATAATATAATTTTAAGGTCTATCAACTGATGAAAATTTAGTTTTTTCCCTAAAATGACTAGAACACATTCAGGTGTGAAAGGGTATTAATGTTTATAAAACTAAAAGTCTAAGAATTTGAAACCAGGCTGTTAGTTTATGTAAATTTATAGCTAAGGTTACATGAAAGGTTAGCCATGCATTAATATGCCTTGGCAGTTGTTCCTGGAAACTATGTGATTCTTTACCCCTGCTGAAATTTTATTTATTATGAGCTGTATTTATTATGACAGCCAAAGAAAGGTTCTTGAGAAAATCAGAAACTGTAATAGAATAAAGAATAGATAATATAATGATGGCATTCTGGCACACTGGAATCACACAGCCATATTGGCAGATCCTGGTTTTACCACATAGTAGTTAAGTAGTTATTAGACTCTCTGGGACTCAGTATCTTTATCTGCAAAACTAAGGCTCAGAATTCGCAAGATTGTTTTGAACATTGAATGATAGGAACATAGATAACCCTCAATAAATGTTGGATATTATTATTACTTTGCTAACTTGCTTTCTTTTTGCTTCTGTCCCTTCCATTTTGCCAATTCTGCCTCCTATTTCCTTTTATTCTTATTTCATCTTTTTTTTTTTCTAGTTCCTCTCATTATTCACTACCACATCCCTCCAAAACTGGAATTTGGGGCTAAACATTCACTCCAGATAAGATACAAAACTAAAAAAGGGACATAATCTTCTATTTCTCTGTTACTTCCCTAATCTTATATGGTCTCTCTCTGTCACCCTCCATGACCAACCTTCATTTCCTCTCTCCCTCTCAACTTACTTTAATTGGGAAAAAAGGTAGATACATGAAAGGACAAAAAGTAATGAATATTCCATAGATTGGCTATTTGTGAACAATGATGCAATGAACATCATTAGAGGAATGGATAAAGAAGACGTGATATGTATACAACATAGAATAGTATGCAACGAAGGAAATCCTGTCATTTGTAACAACATGGATTAACCTGAAGGACACTATGTTCAGTGACCTAAGCCAGGCACAGAAAGACAAATTCTACATGATCTTATATTTTAAAAGTTTCAAATCATAGAAGTAGAGAGTAGACTGGTGGTTACCAGGAGCTAACAGTGGAGTGTAGATGTTGGTCAAAGGATATGAAACTTCAGTTAGACAGGAGGAAAAAGTTTAAGTAATCTATTGTACAACATTATAACTATAGTTAATATGAACGCATTGTGTTGTTGAAAATTGCTGAGCAGATTTTATGTTCTTAACACAAAAAGTATGTGTGTAATGTACATTTATTTAGTCTTTCCACAATGTACAGTATACATATTTCAAAACATGCTGCATGTAATATATATATATGCAATTTTTATTTTTAATTAAAATAAAATAGTAAAAATATGCAGATACAGCTAAAAATAAACTAATGAAAATATAAAAAAAATTACCATGCGTATCAGAAAATGAACTGAAAACTTTTTCAATCTTTTGATTAAAAGATGTGTTGAAAGAAAACTTTGAGGAGCTTCAGATTTGTCTTCAATTTTTAACATATTTATATTACAAGAGAAAATGGCCACGCCAATGCCAGAAAAACAGATAGGCTCAATAACAAACAAATGAATTATAGATTGAAGGTTCTGATAATGAAGAAAGCCTTGATTTGGGGGAAGCAGCATCACCAATCAGAATTTTAGCCTTGGCATTTTAGCTCTTCTGAGTTCAGTCTTTAAGTGCTTCCAGAGTGCTTCATTTTCCAAATCATGGTCATGCTTGATGCAGAGAGCAATTTATTCTCAGTCTGTTTTTCTCTCTGCTTCTGCTACAGGGCTTGCTGGACCAGAGAGATGTTTCTAAATTGTGTCTTTCTTCTCTCCTCTGTATCACAGAAATTGTGTTGGCAGCCTATAGAAGTCATGAGAAGCCAGTCAAAACCTCATGGGGTGGGGTAATGACAACATTACAGAATCACTATGTCAACTGAATTTTAAACATTTTATTAGGCTTTTGGGATGCTTGTTGTCAGTAAACTTCAGTCAGATGAGAACACTAATTTTTACTGATCTTATCTAATCAGAATCACATCTTGGAAAAGTGCTTTGCTAATCTTTGAAGGGATACTATAAAACTTTTCATTGACATAAGACCTTGATTTCCTGTATTCATTATAATCTAGTTGGTGGATGAGAGTCTACTTATCATTTGACATTTTGGAGAAAAAATTTTGTTGTCTTACCATCTCATTACTAGGAAAGTGGGAGAGATGAAAACTTAAGGTGTAATAAACAAATATTGCTAAAAGATACACTTATATAAACATTTGTTAAGAGAATTACAGGTAGTGGGGGAAGACAGTGAATACCTTAAAGAGAGAATGTAGATAGCCTTTCAAATGTTGACTTTGTGAAAGTCAGCAATCCAAGAAACACCAGACACTTTAACCTGCTGTGTTATTTTTAACCACTTTTAGGACCCTATAATTGTTCATATGACAAAATACAACAGGTGGAAAAATAAAAAACACCGTTGACCTTCCAAACGTTTAATTGTGTATTTGACGTACAAAGGTCAACTGCAGTTTCTTTAGGCTTATACGTGATTCTTGAAAAATTTAAAGTGTTGAACATACGTAAGAATTCATTTTTTAAATTGAATTTACTGTGGTACAGGAAAGCTTTTATTCCTCCAGAATCCTGAAAGAAAGCTGAAGCCCTCATAGCAAAGAGCTTGAGAGGGAAACATTTGGGCTTCTGAGGTGGATACAATCATAATCCAAAACTGTATATTTGTAGAGGGAAGAGGATGAAAAGGTTGAGTACCTGTATTATGTATTTATGACCATATTTTATCCTGATCTCATTTCCGTGAGGTACTTGAGAAAAGAGAAATGGGGTAGGTAATTTATCCATGATACCAAACCTGAGAAACTATGAGACAGAATCTGAGAAGACTGGGAAGTGAATAAGGGGGCTGTGCAAAAGAAATTCAGCAAGGTCATTCAAAGCCATGAGTGTTCTCAACAGAGAGAGTAAGCAGAAGTCCCCAAATACAAAGCTTGTCCTTAATAAGTCAGTCCACATTTTCAGGTCTTCGAGGCAAAGCATTTTCTTTATATATGCTTTGGAATTTGTCATCAAAATGTTTTGAAAGTACAAATAAGATTATTTTTCTTCTGAGGAGCAATAGCAGTAAGACACTTTTATTGTGTTCCAATGGACATGAGACACAGGAAGTCCAATGCCCTCCAAGTATTGGCATCATAGCCCCTGTCAGACGATGCTAGGTAGGGACCACCAATTAGAACTCTCCCACTCCAGGGTGATCGAGATAAGCACCCCACTTTGACCTGTTTTCCCCATGTTCCCAGCCTCAACTGGTCTCCAGCCTTAAGAGAACCTGTTCAACTTCAGCCCCTGGCAATTCCACAGGGTTGGCCCCAACTACAGCACCAGAACCTGTACTCACAACCAGCCTCCACCTCTGCTCCAGAGTCTGTGGGCAGCACTTCCAGTGGAGGAGCCATGGGGTGTCCTGTCACTGGAGGAGCTGAAGAAATAGATTTATGTATTGCCTAGTATAGATGGCAACTAGCTCATTCTTTCATCCAACAAACAGCAGTTCTTCATCTTTTTCAGTAGCTCTATAATTTTTAGCAACTATTGTTTCCAGTGGGGCTTTCCCTCATGTCCAACCAAATTCTGTTTCGTGAAAATTTATTGCAAAGCTCTTATTATCTATACTTTATGAAAACTGGGAACATTTGCTTAGTGAGTTTTTTCAGCCCTTTCATAGACAATGCATACCGAAGATAATTCAATTGTTCTTTAGTTATTATGCATCTGTAACCAGTCTTAAGATTCTGCTACTTTAAATTTTACTCAATGAAGATTTTTAAACATCCAATAATTCACATTACTTTCTCTTTTCCAATAGTATAATTTTTTTTTTTTTTTGAGACAGAGTCTCGCTTTGTGGCCCAGGCTGGAGTGCAGTGGTGCGATCTTGGCTCACTGCAAGCTCCGCCTCCCGGGTTCACACCATTCTCCTGCTTCAGCCTCCCGAGTAGGTGGGACTATAGGCGCCCGCCACCTCACCTGGCTAGTTTTTTGTATTTTTTAGTAAAGACGGGGTTTCACCATGTTAACCAGGATGGTCTTGATCTCCTGACTTCGCGATCCGCCCATCTCGGCCTCCCAAAGTGCTGGGATTACAGGCTTGAGCCACCACGCCCAGCCAAAATTTAATAATTTATATATTGATTTAAGTTTTCAAATAGCCTTATATAATTATCATTTCATATATTTAAAATATATATTTACATTAATATTTATAACTCCAAATACTTCACTCTCTTTTTGCTGGAAATCATAAGTAATTCCACCTTTTAAAATTTATCTTCTTTAATCTTAAAATGGTACTACCATTTATTTTACTCTGCAGAAAGTCAATCAGTTCTGGAAAGGCCATTCTCTAAATTCTACTGCTCTGTGGTAGCAGTGCTACATAGGTACTACAAATGTTGTCATTCTGTTCAACTTGATCGTGTTATTAATAGCAGTGGCAAATCTGCATGGGTCTGCAGCAACCTCAATTCTTGACTCCTCAGAAGAAAGAATTTGACTGAGGGGTCTAAGACTGAAAGACTGAGGCAAGTTTTAGAGCAGAAGGGAAAGTTTATTGAAAAGCTTTAGAGCGGGAAATAAAAGGAAGTAAAGTACACTTGGAAGAGGGCCAATCAGATGACTTGAGAGATCAAGAACGAGGTTTGATACTTGACTTGGGGTTTTCTATGTTGGCATTCTTCCAGAGTCTGGTTTAGTCCTCCTCTGATTCTTCCCTTAAAGTGGGCTGTTCACATGCGCAGTGGCCTGCCAACACTTGGAAGGGGCCACATGTGCAGTGTGTTTACTGGAGGTGCATGCATGCTCACTTGAGACATTCTTTCTGACCAGTCAAATGTCTCTAGAAGGTCATATGCTACTTAAACTCCACAATTTTGCCTCTAAAGGCCCACTCTTGAGCCCACTTGCCTAACTCCTGAGATCTTATCAGGAAGCTGCTGATCACCAGTTTCAGGTGTTTTTATCCATTGCCTTTCCTTGGTGCTGACTGCAACCAATTATTATTTAGAGACACAGTTAACAACCACCTTACCATCACATGATGGTCACCTAAAGTTCCTGGTGGTGGGGAGGGGCCTGTCCTGCCCTGCATATGTCTGCCTGACTATCTACTCTAATAATCACACTGGGGATATTAATTTTCTATTGCCACGTAGAAAATTGCCACACACTTAGGGGCTTAAAAGGTATTTTTTATCTCACAGTTTCTGTGGTATGAGTTCAGGCATAGGTTAGCTGAGTACTGTGCTCAGAGTCACAGAGGCTGCTGCAACCAATATTTCCACCAGGTTGTGTTTTTTTTTTTTTTTTTTTTTTTTTTTGTGAGAAGGAGCCTTGCTCTGTCGCCCAGGCTGAAGTGCAGTGGCCGGATCTCAGCTCACTGCAAGCTCCGCCTCCCGGGTTTACGCCATTCTCCTGCCTCAGCCTCCCCAGTAGCTGGGACTAAAGGTGCCCGCCACCTCACCCGGCTAGTTTTTTGTATTTTTTAGTAGAGACGGGGTTTCACCATATTAGCCAGGATGGTCTTGATCTCCTGACCTCATGATCCGCCTGTCTCGGCCTCCCAAAGTGCTGGGATTACAGGCTTGAGCCACCGCGCCCAGTGGTTGTGTTCTTATATGGAGGCATGACCGGGGAAAAATCTGTTTTCCAACTCATTTAGGTTATTGGCAAAGCTTATTTCTTATGGCTGAATGACTTAGGGTTTCAGCTTCTTGTTGACTATTGGCTATAGGCCTCCTCAGGTCCTAGAAGCTGTATGGAGTTCCCTGCCATGAAGTCTTCTCCAGAGGCAGTTCCCAACACTTGTGCTTGCTTCTTTAAAACTATCTAGGGAATCTCTCCCTGTAGTCTTTTAAAACTGTGTATTAGGCCAGGCACGGTTGCTCATGCCTGTAATCCCAGCACTTTGGGAGGCCAAGGCGTGTGCATCATGAGGTCGGGAGATCGAGACCATCCTGGCTAACACAGTGAAACCCCATCTCTACTAAAAATACAAAAAATTAGCTGGGCGTGGTGGCGGGAGCCTATAGTCCTAGCTACTTGGGAGGCTGAGGCAAGAGAATGGCGTGAACCTGGGAGGCGGAGCTTGCAGTGAGCCGAGCTGAGCCAATGCACTCCAGCCTGGGTGACAGAGCGAGACTCCATCTCAAAACAAACAAACAAACAACAACAACAACAAAAACTGTGTATTAGTCAGGATTCTCTACAGAAACAGAACAAATAGGAGATACATAAAAATACACACACACACACACACACACACACAGAGACTATGGGAAATTTATTATGGAAATTGACTCACATGATTTTGAAGGCCAAGAAATCCCACAATATGTCCTCTTCAAGTGAGAGAACCAGGAAAGCCAGTGGTGTAATTCAGTTGGAGTAGGAAGGGAGGGACACCGGGATTACTGGTATCGATCTCAGAGTCCAAAGGCCCAAGAATCAGGAACTTCCACGGCCAATGACAGGAGAAGACAGATGTCCCAGCTCAAGAAGGAAGAGAGAATT
Organism: Colobus angolensis palliatus; assembly: GCF_000951035.1. Taxonomy (NCBI): domain Eukaryota; kingdom Metazoa; phylum Chordata; class Mammalia; order Primates; family Cercopithecidae; genus Colobus; species Colobus angolensis. Next base: position 3,043,633 of record NW_012115488.1, read on the forward strand.
TTTATGCTTCCTCCACATTTTTTATTCTATTAATGCCCTCAACAGATGTGATGATGCCTTCCTACATTGCTGAGAGTGGGTCTTTTTTACTCAGTCTACTGATTGAAATGTTAATCTTTTCCAGAAACATCCTCACAGACACATGCAGAAATTATATTTTATCAGTTATCTAAGCATTCCTTAGCCCAGTCAAGTTGACACATAAAATTAACCTTCTTATGTGATAAACCTTCTTATTTTTTTGGCCACATTCTATTGGCATGAAGCCAATCACAGGTTTCTCCTGCTCTCTAGTTTAAGAGATCACACAAGGGTGACTCAATGAGAAGTCACCTTAATGGTGTCTACCATGAGGGAATAATGAGTATTTCCTAAGCTCATGGTTAAGTGACACAGTGTAAGCACCTGAAGACGAAGCATGTATCATTTAATGTATTCTCCCATATTTCTTGTGAGATTGTTTTGTATGAAAGTATGCATCTCTAGCTGAGCACAGTGGCATGTGCCTACAATCCCAGCTACTTAGGTGGCTGAGGTAGGAGGATCACTTGAGCCCAGGATTTCAAGACTATAGTGAGGTATGATCATGCCACTGCACTCCAGTGTGAGCAACAGTACAAGACCCTGTCTCTAAAAATAAAAAAAAAGAAAAAATAATTATGCACCTTAAAATGATTCAAATGACTTTTTAAAGGACTTTTATTCTCAATAATATATTTTAGCACCGGATGTGGTGTCTCATGCCTGTAATCCAGGCAATTTGGGAGGCCAAGGTGGGCAGATCACTTGAGCCCAAAAGTTTGAGACAAGACTGGGCAACATGGTGAAACCCCTCTCCACACAAAATAAAAAAATTAGGCAGGCATGGTGGTTCACACCTGTAGTCTTAGCTACTCAGGAGGCTGAGGTGAGAGGATGGCTTGAGCCTGGGAGGTGGAGGTTGCAGTGAGCCAAGATCGTGCCACTGCCCTCCAGCCTTGGTGATACAGTGAGACTCTGTCTCAAAATATACATATATATACATATTTAAAAACAAATACCTCTTATTTATTGCTACTTAGGCTATTTATTTCACTTTGTGAGACAAACACTCCACTTGGTTTACCATTCTATTTTCCCTTTTCTTCTACTTATTTTTGTTTTGTTTTATTTTGTTACAGAAAGCAAATAAACTTACACTTTGCTCTATTTTGCATTTATTTATATCCTGAGATTTTTTTTCTGTGGCAAAACAAATTTTTGATCTTCAGTAATGGTTTCATTAACAGTCTTTCTGTTTTCTTACAAAAAGGGAGAGTGAGTACTAGTTCTAGTGCTAGCAACTACAGCATTCAGAATAACAAAGATAGGCATTGAAAGGCAAGCCTGGATTGACATCAGCAGCAAAAACAAAGCATTATTTATGAGGCTTGCCTGGCTACAATTTTCCAATGGTAATTTCTATTCCCTGACTCATTCCTCTTTTAGCATACACATTTAATGAAAACATTATGGAACAAAACCCGAAAGCAATCTGATGTCAAAGCATACTTAAGTATTGCTTAGCATGATGAAAAATGTTGTAAGAACAAATCACTGTGACTGGGATATTAATGGGACAAGCCATGGCTTCTGAGTGGCTGTGGTATAGAATTTGGTACACCAGGTAAACAAAGCAGCAGCTTTTGCCTTTGCACAGCATACAAAGTCACACCGTTATCTAATTGCCCGGATAAACCTTCCCACTTTTCCATAAGGCTGTAGTGTTTGTTCACAGAAGCTGTTTCCCTGTGGAAATTATCATGAGGGACCAGACAGCTGAGGTAATGATGTAACCAGGGTTACTAAACATGTCACTGCTTGCATTAGCAAGAAGATTATATAGTTAATCAATCCACAAATACTTTCTGAGTTTCTATTAAATGCAAGACACATGGTGGCAAACCAGCCTATAATCAAATGAGATAATGCTAATGATAGCACGTTGTTAACTGTAAATCCCCATTAAAATATGAGTTATGATTATTTAAAATGTTCCAGTGTAGCCTGCCCTCCAAGTGGTAAGATAGTGCTTTTACCTATTCTGTTGGGGATGACCCAGAGTCTTCTGGATGGAAGCACATTATGATTAAAACCAAGTGTACTGGGAACAGGGTCAAAAGGTTGACGGAAAGCAAGTCATATTCTTAGGAAGGTGCCCTCAAGATTCCATTACATTCATGACACAGTTAGCAAATCTTTGCTCCCTGTGGAAAAAATGGACCGACGTGGGGAAAGAACAAATGCATCTATAGATGCCCAATTTTTCAGGCAAATTTAATTTATTAAACAGTGCTGTAAATTAATGGTGTTTTTCTCCTATGCAAAATGCAATATGCCTCAAGACCATCATGTTATCATGGCATTTACCTTTGATTATAAATGTATAGCTTGGCATAACATTGGTACATTTTGTACACAGAGACATTGAGAAATGGTTTTTACACATTTCACTGCTTATGAAAAGGAACTTACACTTTAGGCTTACGCCAACTTCCCCGACTTGAGCTCTAGGCTTTTTTTCTTATTTTCTATTTCTTTATCATTTACCGAGCAGCTTCTGTTATTTTTCATTTCTCTTCCACAAATAGAGCCTGAACTCAAGGCAGCATTCCTAAAAGAGAGTGCTAATCCCAGTTACTTATTAAGTAGGCTTTGAACACTCATAATTCAATGGTGTCTCTTTGACTTGTCAAGCTTGGTGTTGCCTTCAGCTGGAGGGCGTATACAGAGAACCTTTTTTCTCTTCTTTATTTCTTTTTGCTTCGCAATCAGCAGGAGTAATATCAGAACACAGACATACAACAACTTCCAACCCAGATCGTTCTGGTGCTGCCTTCATATTGTTAAGCGAAGAGGGTGAGACTTTGTAAACCATTATAATGTCCTTCCTATCTGCAGGTTGCCATTTTGATGTTAATGTAGTATTCTTACAGAATATTCCCCAAGCTGCAAGTTGCTAAACAGATGCATTCTCCTGACATTCTCATTCGATTTATAGGAATTTGCAAATTTAAAGGCACATGAAACAGTCTTCTTGCAGTGAAGGCTCTTGTTTCTATGCTCTCCAGTGAGAATTGCAAATATTTAATGCCTTGATATTAAATTTAATTTTCACCTGCTTTATAATGTTTCTAATCTAATAATCAAGACACCATCATATTTAGCACTTTATTTAGCACTTTATTTTAATTAAAATCCTGTGAATTTCAAAGGAACCTAGTGTATTCTAGCCCAGTGCAGGTAAGGACTGAGCTCAAACCCTTTAAAATAGGCTTGAAAAACTCAGCAATCCACCTGTCCAGAGTTCATTTGACCAACATTTTATAGCAAGCCCTTCAAATCCAAAATAGTTTTGGCTTGAGATAGTCTGTTACAACATGAATAAATCCACAGTGATTTGGCATTTATCTCAGAACATCCTGCTATTGTTTGGAAAATTCTTAATCAAGACAGGCAGATACTAGATGCTACAGGAAGAAAGCCACCAGGCAAGAAAACCTCAATGAACTTTTCCTGGGTCACTCTGTTTAAAAATAAAAATGTGGCCTTGTGGTTTATTTTGCAGAGTTCCTCGACAATATTGTGAAAGAATATATACCATCTTTAATCAGAACAACAGTGCTAATGTGGGTGAGGGAGATGATGACAGCAGGAAAGGCATTTTTGCTTTAAATTGGTTTATATTAGGCTAAACTGTGCCTGACAAAATACAATATAATAAAATTAAAAAAAAGAAAGCATGTCTTTTAAGAAGATACCAAGTTTCCTAATCTAACCATTATTTATTGGCATATTTTGGGGGACATAAGGTGAGTTATAAAAAGATCCACTACTGATAGTGAAAATTATCAGTTTGTAAAACATTAAGAGAAAAATAGAATATTTTATACATGTGGTGAGTGGAGAACATGGTAACTTTAAATGAAAGTGTAAGGCAAATTTTAAGCACAACAGGATATATCAGATCTGAGAAGTGCCATGCTACACACCATGTCCATTACATTGTAAAACTGGATTATGAAGTATTTGCATTCAGGGTGTCCTGAATATGATTGATTCTGTATTAGATTATGTTCTAACTTTCTTATTATTTAAGGATTGGTTCTAAATCTTTAGAATATAAAAGATTAAAAATAGTGAGAGGGAGCTATCACACAGGTACTGTTAAAAGCTGTATTTGGAATATGTATGCCAATATCAGTTTTCCTTTTATAATACTGAATGACAGCAGAAGAATCATCAACCGATGCCCCAAAGTTTACATCATTTAAGGAAATGGGGACACAAAATTCCAGATAAATAACAAGACTGAAAGACTAGATTTAAAATAGTGGTTTTAGAAAACAGGATATCACAAGTTACAGTTTTTCAAATGGATTTTTTTTTTTTAAGATAAAGAAATTTATAAAAACCAGGTAAACAATATAATGGAGAGAAGGAGAAAGAGTGATGGGTCTATTTTGCAGTAAAGTTTATGCAGAATGGCATTTTGCAGAAAATAACAGAAGCACCATTTTAAAAAAATATGTGATATCATTAAGAGCCATGAAGTTAAATGATGAAAGTAAGTGATATACTTTGAAAGATTTTTGAATCTAGAAAATTCTAAATAGTGAATGAGCCTTCTCTAGGTTGTGATTTTTTTTTCTTCAGATTATTTCCAACAAAGTTAAGCTATAAACTAACAGAACATCTATATACAGGAATTTTGATAGGAAAGAGTTAGAATTTTAGACTGATTGTTGATCCTTCAAGTGTGCTTGTAGAAAATTCAATCGAGTTTCAGGGATTTTTCTAAATAGGAGGGAAAACAGTATTGATTTAGGATTACTTTCTTCCATTTATGATTAGAACAGTTAAGTATCTTTAAAAAGGATTTTAAAAATTATTTTGATATATATGATTTTTAATTGTTTTCATATTTTCCAAATACCATGTTAAAATTTTAATGAAATTTTAAAAAAGGGAAAAAAAACTAAAGTAACAGGATCATAAACAAAGCCATTCTTCCTTCCCTCAGTTAAAAGTCAAATATGCAGTTTTACAGATTGTACCACTGTGTCAGGGACTCAGGCACCCCATTGTTCCATGATATGACCTTAACCTCAGTTCACAAATGACAGCATCTCTATTTCAGGCAACAGGGTAGAAGGGCAGAAAAAGCAAGAATATGGGTATATGCTTGCTGTTTTTTGAGAATGGTTTCTGTAAGTCATTGATTAATATTTTGCTTTCCTTATAACTCATTGTCCAGACCATAGTACATAGGCATGTTGAGTTCCAAGGGGTTTGGAGGACTGTGGTCTTCAAGATAAGAAGGAGGGACTAGATAATGGAAGAGGAGCAGTATCAGTCATAGCTGAAAATAGACAGGAAGATAGTTAAAGAGTGAGACTTGAATAAGGGTTTCTGTCGACTGAAATGTTATCAAATGCTCATAAAAATTTTAAATATACTTTTAAATAGAACATCTGAAAAATTTTAAATATACTTTAAAATAGAACAATTAAATATAATACTTTGTATCCTTGCTGTGAGAGTAAAACTATGCCATTTAAAATAGAGTCACTACTGTTAAAATAGTCACTGTTTGGACGAACGGAGGCAAGATGGTGCACTTCCGGGTTCTTCTTCACCACCAGCTCTTCCCGCGCGCGTGAAAATGCAGCTGGCGCCCGGGAAGGTGCAGATCAACTGGGCATGCGCCAGGTGACGTCAATCCAAAGAGACCAAGATTTACCTGGTCGCACCTGCGGAACGCCCCCCGACACACCCGTGCCCCGCCTATTGCCCTCCCACTCCTAGAAAAGCCACTCTCCGCCAGTGAGCCACGCGGCCTTCTCACAGCCCCACTCCTGTCGGGATGTCAGGACTGTGGGAACTCCGTACGAGAGCCCCACCGGGGGACTCTGCCGGCCTCCTTTGCTGGAGGCCGACAGACTTCTCCCTACCCACCTTCTTTCCCTGAAGCTAGGTGACCAAAATAAACTTGCAGTTTTGCTCCTACACTTGCCTACCCGCTGGTTCTTTTGTGCCCGCTCGGCGGCTGGTCTTAGAAAAACAAATCAGTTGGTGCCGAAGACCCGGGAGGAGACCCCTCCTCAGGCCTCTAGGGGTTGAGGAACCTCCTCCTGCTCCCACGCGGCAGACGGACCAGGACCTGAGACCCGCTTCCCTCACTCTCATGGCCTCTCTGGGGTAAGTGCCCTTGTCTCCTCTTTACCTCCCTCGGCCAAAAGTCCTGTGCAGGTCCGAGGTCCATTTTGAGCCACCAAGTGGCTCAGGAGACCCGTTCAGGACGGAGACGTCCGCCTGAAGGTAATCTCCACTTTGGCTCCATGAGCCTCCAGTCTGTCTCTGCTGGTTCCAAAGGACGCTTTGAAGTCAGGCAGAGATCCACTTCCATGTCCATTGTGTAAGTAAAGAGGAAACAAATGGGAAACCCCCAGTCCAAATTTCCAAAGAGCACCCCCTTAGGGTGCCTCCTAGCCAATTTAAAAACTTTACAGCTTGAACAAGACCTTAGGAGGAAGCGGTTAATTTTTCCCTTCCACTGTGGCGTGATTGACCTCAGCAATTTCTGCCAGCGGCTAGGCAAGTGGTCCGAAATTAATTACATACAAGGCTTTTAGGCCTTAGGCTCTCATCCCTATACTCCTCCTTCTCCTCTTCCCTCTCTCCACCCCCTCCCTTCCTGCCCAGACTCCTCCTCCTCCCCCCATCCAGACTCCTTCTTCCTCCTCCTTATCTACTAGTAATCCACTCGGTCCCGTACCTCCTTCAAGGCCCCCAACTGGCTGTCTTGAGTCTCCTATCTCTGCCCACACCCTCCTACAGTGTTAGCACCTTTGCGAGAGGTGGCTGGGGCGGAGGGGGTAGTCAGAGTACGTGTTCCTTTTTCATTGGCCGATCTTTCCAAAATTGAGAAGCGTTTAGCTGATTTCTCAGCTAATCCTACCATATACATAAAGGAATTTAGATACCTTTGTCAGGCCTATGACTTAACTTGGCATGACCTCCAGGTTATCCTAACCTCTACCCTAAACTGACTGAGGTTCTAACCCAGTATACCCGGTTAGATCCGGCCTCCCCCACAGGGGCCACCATTTTGGCGTCTTTTTTCATTTCTCAATCAGCTCCTGACATTCGTAAAAAACTTCAAAAGGTAGAGGATGGTCCTCAGACACCAATACAAGACCTGGTTAAATTAGCCTTTAAAGTCTATAACTCCAGAGAGGAGACGGCAGGC
>NW_012115488.1:3058077-3059959 GCF_000951035.1 Colobus angolensis palliatus
GACTCTGCCGGCCTCCTTTGCCGGAGGCCGACAGACTTCTCCCTACCCACCTTCTTTCCCTGAAGCTAGGTGACCAAAATAAACTTGCAGTTTTGCTCCTACACTTGCCTACCCGCTGGTTCTTTTGTGCCCGCTCGGCGGCTGGTCTTAGAAAAACAAATCGTCACCACTGTTAAAATAGAGTTAAAATATTTCAATCAAATATTTACATTTCAAATAATTTTGATGATAATAGTAGAGCTTTAGTGAAGAGTTAAGTACAGCCAGTGATAAAAAATATCACAAGATTATATTGTTGAAAATTTTTAAATGCTAGATCAATAAAAGAAATTTTAAAAGTTAGGTTAAAAACATCTTGAATAGGTTTGTTTCTTGAAGACAAGTACACATTTTTAGTCATTGATATTTGCATGAAATCTAATATATAGGAGACAGTCAAACATCTTTTCTATCTTGAATTTAAAATAATTCTAATTTCAGTATAGTCTCACATGAAGCATAATCTTTTCTTTCACATTTTCGATGATGAATTTTAAATAACCACCTGACAACTAATATACTGTTACATACTTCTTTTAAATCATAGTACATAAATACATATTGAAACACACATATTTAAATTCGAAAGGTCAGCACGTGTGTGGAGTCAAAAATGTGGTAAAGATAATTGTTACATATTGTTTATATTTAAGAGTTGGTGGCTCATGGGCAGAAGAATTAATTTTAAATGCACTAACTTTTGTGCATTTAAATTTGTAGACTTCAGCATATTTTGATTATTGAATAATGCTTTATGCCCTTTGGAACTTAATTATCTGAATGACAGGTTTTTCTCACATGCATTGTGTCATCTCATATTTTCAAACTTCATTAGTTAGTTCCTTTAAATAATCAGGCCAATGAATTTTTTTTTTTTAAATGGCAGGCCAGTTACATTGCTAACCACTTGTTCAATTGGAAAGGTTGTTGGAGAGACGTTATTAAAATTCTGGGATAATTCTGCATTAACACTGATTTTCACAGCTTTTCAGTAGCATGATGTTATAGTAAAATTCATATAAATCACATCCCATTGTAAAAGAATAAGTCTTAAGCTTACCGCTTGAGTAAGAGACATTTCTACTAATTTTTCAAGTATCAATAAGACACACAGCTGAGCTCAGAAATGTTGATATAATTGTGATATAAGTGCCATGCCACATTCATTTATCCAGTGATGGATTCATGCCTTAATTTTTAAGTTTCTCCCACTGCGCCCGGCCTTGAATAATTTTATCTAAGGAACTTAAGTATCCTCAGGTCCTAGGGGGTCGTGAAACCAAAACCCCATGGATAGCAAGGGATAATTGTGTCTTCAAATTAGAAAAATGGAGCCGGGCACGGTGGCTCACACCTGTAATCCCAGCACTTTCGGATGCTGAGGCATGCGGATCGCCTAGGGTCGGGAGTTGGAGACCAGCCTGGCCAACATGCTGAAACCCTGTCTCTGCAAAAATGCAAGGATAGCTGGGCGTGGTGGTGCATGCCTGTAGTCCTAGCTGCCTGAGCGACTGGGGCAGGAGAGTCGCTTGGGCCTGGAAGGCGGAGGCTGCAGTGAGCCAGGGTGGCACCACGGCACTCCAGTCTGGGTGATAGAGTGAGACTCTATATCAAAAACAAAACAAAATTAGACAAATGCTACATTACTGTTTGGGTGGTCAGATTCTACTTTGAAGTCTGAAAGTAGCAGATATGCCTATACATTTTTGGAGTTTACCACTTTCTTACTCTGTATCATTAATGAGTGTTTTTTTTTTTTTTTTTTTTTTTCCGAGACGGAGTCTTGCTCTGTCGCCCAGGCTGGATGGAGTGCCATGGCGCAGTCTTGGCTCACTGCAAGCTC
>NW_012115488.1:3060664-3079008 GCF_000951035.1 Colobus angolensis palliatus
CGCCACCTCGCCCGGCTAGTTTTTTGTATTTTTTAGTAGAGACGGGGTTTCACCGTGTTAGCCAGGATGGTCTCGATCTCCCGACCTCATGATCCGCCCGTCTCGGCCTCCCAAAGTGCTGGGATTACAGGCTTGAGCCACCGCGCCCGGCGCTTATTTTTCTTTGAATAAAACTTATTCAATGAAATACTATTCTTTAAAATTAAAAAAAAAAAATTAAGTATCTCTTCATGCCTCTTACCATTTGGGGACTTGCACATGGAGTGATGATGAAGCATGTCTAAATAGTTACATTATTGCATCCTTTCAGTTCACAGGCTAAATAATGCCCTTTGCCCATTTGTCAATTCCCATCTGTCTTTATTGCCCTTCTTACCCTGATTTTATTTCTTGATCCATAATAATCACACTCTTACAAATATCTTCTGCTATCCATTTTTTTTTTTCATGCACAGACCCCTAAACTTAATAATTCTGGTAAAAACAAACCAATCTAAAACTAAACAAAATCCCACAACTGGGGAGATTGATTTCACTAGAAATGCATAATCACCTCCTAAGTATTGGTACTGTTTTCTTCTGTCTTCTTCCATACCACCAACACAAAGTCTCTTTCCTATACCTCTAGAATAGTCTACAACCTTTGCTATTGCCCACTCCATTATCTAACCTTTAAAAGCGTTCAGAGTCATCCTTGTAAAATGTACATCCTTTTCCATTACTCCCAGGTTTATAAACTTTTTAATGGCTTTCAGTTGCCCTTAAGTAGTATACTTATTCCTTAAGGAAGTTATAATACTCAGTAGTATGCAACTTTTGTTTGCCACTCATTCTATCTGTTTCTCCATCATTCTTAAACTGCTATATTATTTCACTTCCTCAAACACAATGTCCATTTTCTACCTTGGGAAATAATTCATACCTGCAGTTAGGCTGCCTGAAAGTGTTTTCTCATTTTCTTCCCTCATCTCCAAATCTAAAGTAGATTTTTCATTATAACCTCTCAAAACACCTTGTTCTTTTCTTCTAATTAGTTGCTATGTGTAACCACATCTTTCTGTTTTTGCTTACTCTTTGCTTCACCCACCAGATTCTGTGCTCTAGGTAGCAGGGAATACCACCATATGCCCAAGCACAGCACAATTACCTAGAGCATAGACATTGGTTGAATGCATGGATAAATGAAGTATGCTGTTAGTGGGCAAATAAAGTAATTGGAGAATATTATATTTTAAATTCCAGTACAAAAGCCAATAAATAATCCATTACGTTGTTTTAAAATCACCAATTTACATGTGATGTAGTTTGGATTTTTGTCCCCTCCAAATCTCATGTTGAAATGTGATTCCCTAATGTTGGAGGTGGCGACTGGTGGGTGGTGTTTGGTTCTTGGGGGTGGATCCTGATTTGTTTTTCTAAGACCAGCGGAGCGGGCACAAAAGAACCAGTGGGTAGGCAAGTGTAGGAGCAAAACTGCAAGTTTATTTTGATCACCTAGCTTCAGAGAAAGAAGGTGGGTAGGGAGAAGTCTGTCGGCCTCCAGCAAAGAAGGCCGGCAGAGTCCCCCAGTGGGGCTCTCGGACGGAGTTCCCACAGTCCTGACATCCCAACAGGAGTGGGGCTGTGAGAAGGCCTCGGACGGAGTTCCCACAGTCCTGACATCCCGACAGGAGTGGGGCTGTGAGAAGGCCTCGTGGCTCACTGGCGGAGAGCGGCTTTTCTAGGAGTGGGAGGGCAATAGGCGGGGCACGGGCCTGTCGGGGGCGTTCCCCAGGTGCGACCAGGTAAATCTTGGTCTCTTCGGATTGACGTCACCTGGCGCATGCCCAGTTGATCTGCACCTTCCCAGGTGCCGGCTGCATTTTCACGCGCGCGGGAAGAGCTGGTGGTGAAGAAGAACGCGGAAGTGCACCATCTTGCCTCAGTTCGTCCAAACAGATCCCTCATGAATAGCTTCGTCCCCTCCCTTTGGTAATGAGTCCAGGCAAGATCTTGTTGTTAAAAAGAGTCTGGGACCTCCCCTCTTCTCTCTTGGGCCTTACCAGAGGTGGAGCAGATACTGGCACCATGTTTATTTTATAGCCTACAAGACTATGAGCCAAATAAATACCTTTTCCTTAAAATTACTCAGTCCTGGGCATTTCTTTATAAGCAATGAAAAATAGACTACCTCATGTTTTGCAAAATAGACTGCTACATGTTTTGAAAAATAATTTTATCAGTTGAATAGTATCAACGTGTAATTTAATACGATGAGCACGTCTACTTCCTCAATGAAGATCTAATTATGCACTTATTTTTGTATTTCTAATAGACAGAAAGAACTGAATACACCATATGGTTCTAATCCAACCTCATTGTACAGAGGCAGAGACTGGAAAGCCACAGAATTTAAATAAATGGCTATATGCTACACAACTAGTAAATGGCAAAACTGCTCCCAGGATCTACGTATAAATCTTCAGTCTTCTTTTTAACAAGCTGAAATGTAAAAATCTTCCAGAAAATTGGATTTAATTTTACACAGCTACTTATTAAAAATATGAGGACAGGGCTTTAATATGGCGTAAGTTACAGAGTTATCTTTGTTTATAAATACTAATGGTAGCCAAATAATACTTGATAAATAAATGGAAGCTAGTGTTCAGTGCAATAGGTTTCCACCGAGCCTGAGCTATTTGTCTTATTCAGTTGTTTTCTTTACTCCTATAGAAGTCTTCCTATACAATTGATACTTACTAATGTGCACACTGATATTTAAGGTCTGTTTAACCTTCTTTAGGTGTCACTTTAAATTTAGTGAAGTCGCCTTTAGTTCTTGATTGAAGGCTGGAAATAAGACCAGATCTGTCAACTTTCTGTTACCTCAAGACCTCTGGATAGATTTATAGGTGAAGTATAAGGACACAGGCATCTTTTTAAGTTGAAGCTCTGTTCATCTCTCAAAGTAATAAAATAGGTAGAATTTGTTATAATTACATTCCTTTCTAAATTGTAATATATACATTTATATATCTATATGTATATATAAATATAAATATTTTTCCCCAGTCCAATTATTGTTAATACATTTGAACAGTAAGGGTTTTTTGGCTTTTTTTTTTTTTTTTTTGGCCTGTTACGTTATTACTTCACCTTGCTAATTCTTTTTTGTCCCTGTCTCATTGTTTCTTCTTTCTAGGACAGACCTTTAGGTTAACTCAAAAGGATATTGGGGCTTCAGAAGAATAACTGTCAGAGAAATGTTTCCAACTAGGAAGTTTCATTCAATTAAAATAAAGTGAGCTGTATTTCATCAGAATAGGTAATGTTCTAGAATTCCAAGGCAGAGAAAATTGAATCTACAGGTCCTGCTGCTTTTATTTATGGTTTTATTACATTGTATTGCTTATTACCATGTACAAGTTTATAACCCACACAGTGATATTGTGAAATATATATTTGGTCTTTGTTCCTGTTTACTGGCATATAACTCCTAAAATCCTTGAAATCTTCAAAGTATTAAGTGTCTTTTGTAAATGAGTCGACTGATGGCTGGCAGCCCCTAGGTAGCCTTGGGATGGGGCTGGGGATTGATCACCAGAAAGACCAAGGTAGAATTAGAGGTTTAGGGCTTTTAGGCCCACCTCCCAACCTCCCAGGAGGGGAGAAAGGCTGAAGGTTAAGTTGATCACCAATGGCCTATGATTTAATCAATCATGCCTACATAATGAAGCCTTCATAAAAGCCGAATGTTAGAGTTTGGATGAGTTTCTGGATAATTGAACACATGGAGGTCCCTTGAAGGTGGCTCAAATGGGGAGGACATGGAGACTCTGCACCCCTTCCCTCATACCTCACCCTACGCATCCCTTCATCTATGTCCGTTGTAATATCCTTTATAATAAACCAGAAAATATGTTTCCTTGAATTCTGGTAGCTGCTGTAGCAAGTTATTTAAATCTGAAGAGGGAGTTGTTGGGACCCCACTTTATAGCTTGTTGTCAGAAGCACAGGTAAAAGAACCTGGGGCTTGTGATTGGCACTGGAATTGGGGGACACTCTGCTGGGACTGAGCCTTCATCCACTGTGATCTCTGTCAGGATTGAATTGGAGGAGGCCCAGCTGCAGATTCCTCTACAGAATTGATTGCTTGTTTGCTGCTGGGAGAAATCCCACACAGCTGGTGTCAGAAACATGTTGCGAGAGGACAGTGAGTGAAACTGAGTTTGTTTTTTCCTCTCACACACTCACTCTGATTTTTTTTAAAAAAATTCTATGTTTGTAAAGAACATTATGCCTCTATATTCATTTCTAATTTCTTAGTCATAGGCTGTTTTATATATCTTTCTCTCTGGCTTATACTGTGATTCTTCCCACTTCTTGGAACCTTCATATGGTGATCCTAGAGAGCATTAGTGAGAGCTAATCATAGTTCTTGTCTGATTGCAAAAGGTGCAAATATAGTTTCTACGACAATAAGCCTTTCATCTGCATACCAGTCACATTGCAAATCTCTTGATCTACAAGTGGTAAAAATCTCAATATGCACAAATTTTATCTTGGTCAAGTCAAAAATTTAAATCTCAGTTTCTTTGGGGATACTAATACTAGCTTAATTCATAAATTATTGCAAAAATCAAATGACATATTTCTTAGTGAGCAATTTGTAATAGACAAGGAAGAGATATCATAATAAAATGAGTTATGATGGTGTCATTGTTTACTAAATCCCAGACAGCAGTTCCTATATGTGGTTGTTATCCAATGGCATATCTCCAAAATGCTTTGTTGGTTTTGCAAGGTCTTCCTCAGCTTCTCTTCTACTCAGAGCAATAGGGGTATAGAGTTCCAGGCAAAGGTAGACATTATATTTTAATTTCTAATGTTTCAAGTTAAGTAAAATGCAAAAGTTTTTAAAATGAATTCAGATTGTTTTAAGCAAAGCAAAACTTAAGCGCGTCAGTTAGCAAAAACGTTGCATTTAAATTTTCTCAGCAGGTTAATTTTTATTTCTATGTCTATGTTTTAAAACATGTACTCCCCTCTAAGCTGGTTTTTTAAATGCTTTTAGCATTACTATGTGTTTGATGGCTTTACTATTGTAAGGACCACAATAATCTCATTTACTTGGAGCCTATTTACTAAAGTGCTGGGAATTTTATGTGTCTTAGTTCACTTTGTGCTGCTATAGTAGGATACCTAAGAATGGGCAATTGGTAATCAACAGAGACTTACTGGTTTGCAGTTCTGGAGGCTGGAAATTCCAAGATTAAGGTACTGGCATCTGGTGAGAGCCTTCTTGCTTTGTCACCCTATAACAGAAGGGCAAAGAGAAAGGGAAAGAGAAAACTCATAGCTTCAAACCCTTTTTGTAATTGGCATTACTCCATCCATGATGGTGGGGCCCTGATGACATAAGCACCTCCTATTAGGCTCCTCTTCCTAATACTGTTACACTGGGGATTAAATTTCCAGCAGAAGCTTTCTTTAAGACACATGAAAACCATAGCAATATGTTATCTTCAAAATCATGTTCTTAATTTGCTTAAACTATTTTACATTCACATTTTTACATTAATATATATTATAAATCTAAGATTCAATTTGAATTAGTGAATATTTACAAGAATATCTTTTTCAAAAATCTAAATTACATATGTGTTTGAAGTTATGCTTTAAATGTCTAATTTGATTTTCCAAAAATCTTTTAAAAAGATTTAATTGATCCTCATTATTTGCAGATTCCATATTTTCAAATTTTCCTACTTTCTAATTTCCTACTGGCTTATTTGTAAAAGCAAAATCAAAGCTATGACACTTTCCCGACATGCTCGAGGTGGTAAAGATTTTAAGTCATCAATAGTACTTAAAAGTGACAGGGTTCAAAATGGCACAAGGTTTTGATGAACCTAGGGCAGAAACCTGAGTATAAACATTTACTATTCTTCAGCAGGGCATGGTGGCTCATGCCTGTAATCCCAGCACTTTGGGAGGCCGAGGCAGGTGGATCACAAGGTCAGGACTTCAAGACCAGCCTGGTCAAGATGGTGAAGCCCCGTCTCTACTAAAAATACAAAAAGTAGCCAGGCATGGTGGTGGGCACCTGTAATCCCATCTGCTCGGGAGGCTGAAGCAGAGAATTGCTTGAACCCCAGAGGCGGAAGTTGCAGTAAGCCGAGATCATACCACTGTACTCTAGCCTGGGCAGCAGAGCGAGACTCCATCTCCAAAAAAAAAAAAAAAAATTACTACTCTTCTTATTGCTACCCATATACAATCAATCACTATTTCCTTTGGACATTATCGGATAAATAATGTTTTTGAAATCCACCATTTCGGGATTTACTGAATAATTTTCTAACCATTCTTCCCAGTGGCTTCAATGTTGTATTTCTCACATCCATTTCATTGTCAAAGTTCACCATGATGTATTATTTAAAATAGCACATTAATATTATTCAATAACTGAAAAGAACTATTGTAAAAATTTAAAAATTACTTTTGTTATTTAAAATGTATATAATTGGATATTGATAATTTTTAATTGTATACATTTATAGGGTTCAGAGTGATGCTATGATATATGTATATAATGTCGAATGATTGAATCAAGCAAGTGTATATACCTATGACCTCAAATATTTATTATTTATTCCTTCCTTCTGAAACATTGTACCCTTTGACTATTACCTCTCAGTTTTTCCCAGTCCCCAGGCTCTGGTAACCACCATTCTGGTCTCTGCTTCTATGTGCTTGATATTTTTAGATTCCACATATAAGCAAGTCCATGTGGTATTTGTGTTTCTGTGCCTGGCTTATTTCACTTAGCAGAATATCCTCCAAGTTCATTCATGTTGTCACAAATGGCAAAATTTTATTCTTTTTAAGGCTGAATAATATTCCATTGTGTGTATATTCAAAATCTTTTCTTCATCTATTCTTTGGTGATGGACACTTACATTGAATCCAAAACTTGTGTATTGTGAATAGAACTTCAATAAAACATAAGCGTGCAAATAGCTCTTCAGCATACTGATTTCAAATCCTCTGGATATGTTCCTAGAAGTAAGATTGCTAGATCATATGGTAACATTATTTTTAGTTTTTTAAGCAGCCTCCATAATGTTTTCCATAATGGCTGTATTAATTTGCATTCCTTCCAACAGTGTGCAAGAGTTCCCTTTCCCCCACATCCTGACCAACACGTATCTTGCATCTTTCTGATAATAGCCATTCTGGTAGATGTGAGGTAATGTTTCAATTTGCATTTTCCTAATTATTAGCGATGCTAAACATTTTTTAATGTATCTGATGGCCATTTGTGAAGTTTCTTTTGAGAAATGTCTATTCAGGCTTTTTGCCCATTTTTAAATCAGGTTATTTGTTTTCTTGTCTAGCAAAAATTTTAACCCTAAGAACAGTGTTTAGTGGGTTAGGATGCCATCTGAAATTGTATGCAGAATGGGGTTAAAATGCTTCTTAGTGATTTGTGTCACCCTTGGAAAATATATACAATCTTTTATCAGATTATACAAGGAGTCTTGATCATGTATCCTAACAAAATAAAGAATCTGAAGTCCTTAGGAAAACCTAAAAGGATTTTATTGTACTTCTGCTACCTTTCCAGACTCATCTCTTATCATTCCTTATTTATACTGCAGCAGCATTAGACTGCTTGTGGTTCCTAGCACACACCTTAGCTTTCCTCATAGAGACCACATTGATTAAATGCTTTTGTGTTTGTACATTCCTACACAGTACCTGGTTAACTCCTCCTCATTCCTTAAGACACTTTACCAAAAATTGGAAATGTATTAAATGGACTAAAAAAAAAGTAATAAGACCAGTGTATCTGAGCACAGCAGGAGGAAGTTCAGTGGTATAGCAGGATGTAAGAATGTCAGAGAAGTAGTCAGGGGCCAGATTACATGAAATGTCGTAAACTGGGCTAGGAGGTTGCAATTTTATTCTAGTGTGATGAAAAGCCATTAGAAAGTTGTAATAGAGAAGTCTAACATGAAGTGATTTCTATTTCTTAAAACTACACTCTGTGTCTACCTACAAATAAAGGGAAAAAAATTCCAAAACAACAACAAGAAATACGACTCTGATGTTGTATAGAAAATAGACTGTAGGAGGAGAGATGGGAGTAGTGAGACAAATTATGAGGATATTACATACTCTATCCAGGACGATGGTTATTTAGCAAGGATTATAGCAGTGACAGTGGAAAAAATCAGTCCTTCTGGCTTTAGACTGGGATATGCTTTGGAGGTCAAATTGATGGGGCATACTGATGAACTGTATGAGAGAAAATTGAGATAACTCCTAGATTTTTGACGCTAGTAATTGGATAGATGATTGTGCCATTTATTGAGTGAGGGAAAAAAAAAAGAAAGGAAGCATGACTCCTTATATTCTTGCTTGGGAGATTGAATGAAGGGTAATAGGCATGATATGAACATGTAATCTATACAGAAAAAATGAATTTTCTATCAGGTAGATAGGGTTTCTATTTAAGCATGTTGAGTTTTAAGTATCTGTGAATGTCTAGTTCTAGAAATTTATATCTAATTCTAGGAAAGTTTTTGTTTTCCATACAACATTGGAAATAATTTTAACATTTAAAATCATTATTTTAATAATACAAAATTATGTTATTAATTAGGGATAATGTTTACCTTTAAAAGCAGTATTGCGATAATATTGACCTTTAAAAGCAATATGCTTCCTTTGAGGATGTGTATGAAATAACTCTGTGTACAATGCAAACTATAAGGAGATGAAGGCTTCTGAGCTCATGCAGAAAGATTCACATTTAATTAGAATCATCCACATAATGCTTCAGACTTCTTTTGTGAGTATTGATGATAGGGATTTATATATAACTTGACTTGATTAATTGCAGTTAATCCATTTTTAGACAATTGGCTTTCTAATAAAGTAACAAATAACCCTTAACAAAATCCTTTTGAGAATATAGGCTGCAATTTTTAAAGTTTCACAATTAAAAGGGAACTAATGGCTGTAATATTGAATCTTAAATAAAGATGACAGATTTTGGCCTTTTGAGATTATTGCACAAAGTAATATTTCAATATTATTTTTTGTATATGTGTAATAAATACTTTGATAGTTTTAAGCATGATACATTATGATTTAAATTCAGGTACCTCATAAGCAGGCTATTTACTTTTCTAAATTCTTTCTTTTGTCTACCCAAGGGGTTAAATTTGCCTCACTCTGTGTCATGCTGGCAATGCTTTCACTTCTTTGTTAGCACTCATCCATGAAATCAAGATGTGTTACTGACATCTCCTATCAGATGTCTAACAGAATCTCAAACCTCACTTGGTCCACGGTAGCTCCTGCTATTCCTTGCAGCAAATGCTTTCATTGCCCCTCAGCATGCCTCCACTCACTCTCTGAAGCTTGTTTAAACTTTCTCAGGTAAATGTTCTGGTTGACTTCCCATTTTCACCTGCAGTAACTGCATCTGTGTCTCTGAAGATTCTTTACCCCCCAAACTGTAGAAACCCACTAGGATGATGCCAACTGTGCAGAGGAATTAACACCATTTCACAAATTACTACTTGGAGTTGATAAATACTTCAGTTCCTCACCTCTAAGGTGGAATAATTCTGAGCTATCTGTGGTGCTCTGT
The DNA here is from genome assembly GCF_000951035.1 of Colobus angolensis palliatus. Taxonomy (NCBI): domain Eukaryota; kingdom Metazoa; phylum Chordata; class Mammalia; order Primates; family Cercopithecidae; genus Colobus; species Colobus angolensis. The sequence continues at coordinate 3,070,311 of NW_012115488.1, forward strand.
TTCCCCGAATTTTCTCACAGTCACTCCTTGTGTCAGCTGGCTTAATAGGACACGTCTATAGTGACAGTTTTTCCTTTTCTTATTTTCCCTCAACACTTCCCTACTCATTCTTTGATCTTCCCAAAGAGACAGCTTGTGCTCAACTCCTTGTCTCATGGTCTGCCTCCAGAGTCCCAAGTGAGATTCTCCCAAGAAACCATCTCTGAGGGTTCTATAGACTTTGTTTGCATATTGTTTCGTAGTCTTACAGCAATTCCTGTCCTCAATATGTGGTAGAGATAGACAATGAATATTTTATTGTAATCCAGTGTCTAAGGTGAATTTCACCTATTGTGTTGTATATGATAGGTAAAAGTACAGGGAAATAAAAGAGCTGATTGAAATGCAGCACATTCAGACTGGCAGTTTCCAGAAGGATTTCCAGAATGGCATTATCATTTTGATATTGCAGTGAAAATAATCGCTCAACTAGCAATGACTTGTTGATTATTGTGACCATCCCAATCACTTCTTTAAAGGCTGGGGGGCAGGGGAGCGGGGTAGAAAGATAGGGAAGATCAGGTCTCTGCTTAGGAGTTTGTAGTCTTTTCTCCTACCTGTTTTGGACTTATAGTTTCTATCTTTGTGGGGTAATGAGGAAGAAAAGAGGAAGGATGAGGAGGAAATAGAGATAGAAGAAAACAAGGAGAATAATAAGGAGGAAGAAGATCAATCACCTGTTTGTAGAACTAAATTTCTAAGCAAATAGAAAGCCCATTAAAGGGGTCGTCCGGTAGCTACGTGAGAAATGTTCCTTCATGACTGAAGAGATAAGAAAAAGGTACCCTTAGAATGGTAGCTTTGAAGCCATTTTCTAAGGACCATAGTGTGTCTTCTCTTTGCTTTAACTTTGGCACAATTGATCTCTGGGTCATTACAATAATAATAGCATAAGTGCTCAGGCAACCTAAATGAGGCTTCTGAAATTCTACAGGTGGATGGGGAATGCACACAGTATAAAGAGCTATTGAATTGAGAGCAATTTCTTATTTACAAACACATATTTCTTAACACATGGTTTTCCATCTTTTAGAGAAGGCTACACTTGATTTTGTTTCTGGCCATGTGTGTTTGTGTGTGAGGAGATTGGGGGCTGAAAGGAAAAGGGCTTAAACTCGGGGTATGATTATGGCAGTTCCAATGTTCCCTCACAGGAACATAATAATTGCCGTTAGCAATGTCTTTTCCAAAGTTGAAAGCTATAGCATAAGCAAAATAAATGTTTATAGATATCAGGCCTTAAAGCCGGTGGAATTGAAACAAACATTCTTAAGTCTCTCCTTAGAGATGCACACAATTAATTGAAGTCAGATAATTGCATGTGTAATGGCTTCTTGTACACTAAGTACCTGTTTACAAATCAAATTATTCAATTTGGAGTCTCAAGTGTGTGCTTTCTATGCTCAATTAACCCCTTATGACTATGCATAAACACTAGTTTATAAAAATGTGGCTTTTAATATTTTTAAGATCATCTAAATTATAGTACAAATTTATACAATGAAATATAAAATAAAAACCTGTTATTAATTTGTAAGTTAAGAGATGCAGCATATCAAGTATTGCTCTGAGTTATTTGCTGCTGTTGTTTCAGGTTTACATGTTTATGTGTGAAGCTTGTATTTAAATAAGTTTTCTATGCAACTGAGATACACTCTAAGAGATACACGCCTCATAAAAACATGCCTGATAAAAATCTAAAAGGGCAACATTCTGAAGACATTTGAGAGTAGCAACCATGCTGCTCCTAACTGAAAAGTACCATTATTAGAATTATTCATTTAATTATTTACTCATTTGAATGTTGTTTCACACCTTATATAGAGTACCATTGAAAGTGTACAAATAGGAAAAAGACTTGATCCCTACATTTCACACATGATTACATAGATCCAATCCATAATTCTAAGGATGAAATAGGCATAGTGTTGTGAGCTTATACCCTTAGACAAACAAGCTTTAAAGCCCAGTTCCATATCTTAAGAAATGAGCAAAACAAGAATAATTATATCATCACTGAGCTTTAGTTTTCTTATCAATAAAAGTGAACCAGTATAACACCTTGCTCAGGTATGAATATGAAAACTATAAAATGTTTATCATATTCTAAAGGCACATAGAAAAGCATGCATCTTATTGTTCTCTAAGTTAAGGAAAAATATTCCACTCTTTTTAGTGATTCAATTTCTATCATTTTTATAAACGGGTAAGATAAAAAAGCTCTTAAATTGATAATGAATGCCACAGGTAAAGTAAAATCCTTTCGTAGGTAGGCTCAAAAGAAGCAAGAATAAGATTAAGATTCATATAGTGAAGTTATATTGTCAACTTGAAAGCTGTGTGACCATTTGGCTAAACAAATGGTAAATAATAGGGTCAGAGGACAAATTATAGAATGTATAAAGTAGATAAAAATTGCATTTAGTACTGTTATAGATTTAGGCCTACTTTCAGAGCTAAAAGGCCTTTGATGCGAAGAATATGGTAAAAACTAGAAAATAAACCAATTTGGGTTAAAAATTCTCATTTATTTCCCATTAAACTCTTCAACTAGAGTAAATATTTGAAATACTTCTTCTCTCCAGATAAAAGCACAAGAATATAATATAGCACTTGGGATGAAGATAATCCTATTTTATTTTTATATTATCATTTTAAAAGGTTCTCTTCAGTAATAAAACTTTGCTTTTCAGTGGTAGGAAAGAAAAATAAAGAGATATCCCTGGCATTGGTTTTCCTACATACAAGAGAATTGATAAAGGGCTGTTTATTAATTTCCTGAACATTACTGCTTTTAGCATTCATTTTGGTGACTGAATATTGACTGTTTGAACTGGGTAAAGTTCACTCGAGTAAAGGAGTCTATATTTGTTTTACTTGGTTCCTAAAATATAATTATGTTTTATTTTCATATAATATATTTAAGGCTTACAGGGTCAGGAAAAAAAGGCCTTTAAATATTTGTTTCCTCTTTTATTCCCTCCCTTTTTCTCCCCTTTCCTCCTTTTCTCTCTAACATTTTTTGTCAGTCTTTTCAAAATGAATGGACAGGCCAGGCGCGGTGGCTCAAGCCTGTAATCCCAGCACTTTGGGAGGCCGAGACGGGCGGATCACGAGGTCAGGAGATCGAGACCATCCTGGCTAACACGGTGAAACCCCGTCTCTACTAAAAAAAAAAAAAACTAGCCGGGCGTGGTGGCGGGCGCCTGTAGTCCCAGCTACTCCGGAGGCTGAGGCAGGAGAATGGCGTAAACCCGGGAGGCGGAGCTTGCAGTGAGCTGAGATCCGGCCACAGCACTCCAGCCTGGGTGACAGAGCGAGACTCTGTCTCAAAAAAAAAAAAAAAAAAAAAGAGATGGGCAGTGTTCCCTATTTATGTTCTCTTGAAGGGAAGAAGCCCTTGAGAAAAAACAAATTAATCATTGACTACTTGTGCCCCTGATGATTTGACTATACATGTTTAATATCTACAATGAGTTAGGTTTAAAAGTCTGATTCTTCTATTATAAAATAACCATAGAGCTGCCAAACTCCACTCACTTTTGTTTGTGGCTAAGTAAGGGATATATATTAAAAAATAACCACATACCCATCGTTTACTTTGCACTGATTTTTATAAATCATGCTTCCCATAGTAGTTCCACATTTTAAGCAGTAACCCAAAGCATTTAGGCTTGACATGACAGGCACTTATGCATCACAGGCTTTTGTGACTCCGTTAGACAGCTTCTGAGTATGTTTTTGCTGTAGCGATTTTCTTCATAATCAGTCTATCTCGTTTTCACAAATGCATTGGATTGTTAGCTGAAGTGTATTGGTTATGTAGTCAACACTGGGAACAGGATATACCTGTAGTTCCATTAGATGTAAGAGGAGTTTTGAAAAAAACACCAGTTGATCAAGTATTCATTACTGGAGAGATGATATTTTATAGCTTTTCAAAATAGTAGGCTGCGGCTTTACTTCTTCCTGAAATAGTGGGAAAGAAATGGAAAAGCAATCTCATTTACTCCATCTGTCTCATTTAGCTTCCATTCCAACTCTTTGTATTAAAAGTCATTTTTTCCATGGTTATCTTTTTAGAACAAATGTGATTTAAAACATGGTGGTTATGTAGAAGGAAAAAATGGCATTTGAGCAATTTGAGGCATAAACTCAGCAAGTAGCTGTCTTTAAAAAAATTGTAAAAGAAAAAAATGGATACATGCAGAATATTTATATCAGTGGCACCAACATTTCTTTTAAAAAGTAGATCAGTTTTCCAGGGACAGAAAAATGTGACTTTTTGCTAAAAGATGTCATGGTAATCTTCATGGTATTAATAAATAGACAAGAACATTTTCAGGAGTAGCACTTAGTAATGGCAAGCGTCTGAGTTTTCTGAAATAGTGTAGTGTCACAGAATCTGACCATTGCTTTTTTATTTCCTTAAAGAAAGTATGATTTTGAAATATCCTTATGCTTTCTACCATTTCTGATGGTAAATATGTAAAGAAACAATGTTACTTTCACCAACCTAAAGAAAAATACAAAACCAAAAGAACCATCAAGATATATAACCTACTGATGTCAACTTATTTACTGAATGGAACAGATATTTTCCACATCTTGGAAAAAATTAAGATCGAAATCTGGCATTTTTCTTCTTTATGTGCTGCTCATCATCATGTATTAGAATTTCTTAGGTCTAAAGTTTATATTGTGAAAAACAATGAAAATTGTTTTTGTTTGTCATAAAGGTGATGGACAGGAGATGTCTATTTTACATGAAGGTATTTTGAATACATAGGTAATAGTGCGTGTGCTCTGGTTTCTACAGCCAGTGGTGACTTAAGATGGCCACATCCACGTGTATCGTTCATGGTTCTCATCAGATCCCCTTTTGGCAAGGTTATGCATTTTCATTAGACTGGCCTGTATACTACATTCTGACTTATGGAAGATTCTATCTTCACAATCTAACAATTTGAATTAACAGCTAACCATTCTAATGATATTGCGTACCATGGACTTGGAATCTTGGTCATTGGTTCTTTTGTTTTGTGGTTTTAAGTGTTTGGTAATGGAAGCTTTTAAATAAACATGAATTATTATTAATAATTGCAGGCCTGGCCCAGTGGCTCACTCGTGTAATCTCAGCACTTCAGGAGGCTAAGATGGGCAGATCATCTGAGGTCAGGAGTTTGAGACCAATCTGGCCAGCATGCTGAAACCCCGTCTCTACTAAAAGTACAAAAATTATCCAGGCTGGTGGTGGTGCCTGTAATTCCAGCTACTCTGGAGGCTGAGACAGGAGAATTGCTTGAACCTGGGAGGTGGAGGTGGCATTGAGCCGAGATTGGGCCACTGCACTCCAGTCTGGGTGACACAGCAAGACTCTATCCTTAAAACAAAACAAAAACAAAAACAAAAACTAAAAGAACCCTGAATAATAATTGCAAACTTCCTGTAAATTCTACTAGATTATAATAATTCAAACTCAGTATGGGTCTAGGTATTGAGAATCTCGCTGAGACAGATTTTTAATTTGGAGAATACACTTCATTTTCTTAATCATGCTTTCAAATGGATAAGATTCTTGTTACTGACTTTTTATCTTTGATTTTTTCCCTTGGATTCACTAATTATGAGAATAAAAGCATTATTTGTCAATACCAATGGTTTAGGTGATGATGCTAGTTTTCTATTTTAATTGTATATTGTTGAACCATATGATTGGCAAGACAAAAAATGCTGAATATTTTAAGGAGAGATGCATGCTCTGCATTTAATGAAGAAAAATACAATGGATTGGATCCATCAAGACAAAAATATTTTGAGAAAAGAAATAATAGTATTCAGTTCCTCCGCTGAACTTAATGGGTTTACGATGATCACAGTATTTTGCATTAATCTGTTACCTCTAATTCATTCTCTTTCTCATAAAAAATAATATAAAAAGCTACCATTTATTTATATCATTTTTTCTTCAATGAGCTTACATATCATTTACTTCATAATATTTTTAAAGTGACATAATTCTTTAATGTATCAGTACTTTTTTGAAGAACAATTATCATGTCTTCTTGATTTGCAAGAGAAATGTGGATGTAGATCATATTCCAAAATATTTTGTAAGAGTCATGAAATAACCTGATAACCTTAAAAGTCACAATAAGAGATAAATGCAATGAACATGATTATTTTTAAGGTATGATTTTCATCATCTCTAACCAATATTAATAGAAAGAAACAGATGCGACTGAACACAGGCACATGAACAGAGGCACATGAAAATGATATGAGTGAAACGTGAAAATGGTTGTTGAGAAATACTCTCCAAAAATGTTAGAAATAATGGGGTACAGATCAAAGTATATACCTAGTCATTAATTGGAAGAAAATAATTGGCAGTATTATGAAATTAACTAGCTAGCTAGTTCATGCCTTTCAAAATCTCTGAAATAGTGCACAGAAGAGTACAGGGGTCAAGAAACCTATGTCCACATATTTTCTAGAAGGTAGAAAGAAACATCTGAATTCTTGGCCGGGCGCGGTGGCTCAAGCCTGTAATCCCAGCACTTTGGGAGGCCAAGACGGGCGGATCACGAGGTCAGGAGATCGAGACCATCCTGGCTAACACAGTGAAACCCCGTCTCTACTAAAAAATACAAAAAACTAGCCGGGCGAGGTGGCGAGTGCCTGTAGTTCCAGCTACTCGGGAGGCTGAGGCAGGAGAATGGCGTGAACCTGGGAGGCGGAGCTTGCAGTGAGCTGAGATCCGGCCACTGCACCCCAGCCCGGGCGACAGAGTGAGACGGAAAAAAAAAAAAAAAAAAAAAAAAGAAACATCTGAATTCTTCATGTGTGGACCATTGCAGGGGTCCCCAACCCCCAGTCCATGGACTGGTATGGTTCCTGGCCTATTAGGAACCAGGTCCCACAGCAGGAAGTGAGCCCTGGGCAAGCGAAGCTTCATCTGTATTTACAGCCACTCCACATCACTCAAATTACCACCTGAGCTCCACCTCCTGCCAGATCAGCAGCAGCATTAGATTCTCATGGGAGTAGGAGCCCCGGTGTGAACTGTACATATGAGGGATGTAGGTTTTGCGCTTCTTAAGAGAATCGAATGACTGATGATCTGTCACTGTCCCCCAGCATCCCCAAATGGGACCATCTAGTCACAAAAAAACAAGCTCAGGGCTCCCACTGATTCTACATTATGGTGAGTTGTATAATTATTTAGTTATGTGTTACTATGTAATGGTAATAAGAATAAAGTACACAATAAATGCAATACTCTTGAGTCATTCTGAAACCATTCTCCTTACCCAAGTCCATGGAAAAATTGTCTTACACAAAACCGGTCCCTGGTATCAAAAAGTTTGGGGACCACTGCTCTATTGAATTTATTATTTTATTATCACTTTCGTTTTCAGAAATTTTCACTTATAGCTATATCTTAATCTAGAGCTTCTTATACTTGAAAAATATAAATGTCATTTTTAAAGGAAAAAAAATCTTACAATAATATATGTTAATTGCAATAGTATTTAAAATGGTGGAAAAATAAAACCAGATACAAGTCCCTTATGTTAATAGTGCTCACAAAACTATAAAGCCAAATAAATTAAATATAAACCATAAAAACAATAAAATTCAAATTAACAACATTAATTTTTCTTCAACAAATAAGGCTGTTTTGCTAAAACAAAATTGCCTTTCATGAATGTGGATACCAGCTTCTTAGGCACAGGCTCTTCCAGGCAAACTGTCATAAAATTTTCCATTTCAAGCTGTCCCAAGATTTTTATGCATATATCAGTGACACTACTTACTGTTTTGTTGGTTTGAATTGTGTTATTGTGTCCATTTTCCCTCTCAACTCCTAATAAGGAGCCTGTGATAAAGTACTGCTATTGCCAACTCAATAACATGGAATATAGAAACATAACCACTCAAATATTAATATTTAGTCTTAGGCAACCAGATGATACAAAATGCTTCAAGTAATTTTTAAAGGTTTTCTTATTGAGTGTTCAGGAATCTGAGGAATAGTTTTGGAAAGTCCCAGGGATCCTCAGAACTCAGTGGAGGAGTGTTAAATCAGCTGTGACCAAAATACAGAAGAAATTACTTAAAAAAAAAATCATGCTCACATATCCGACTAAATATGTTAGTAAAAGGAAACAATGTCCAAAAAAAAAAAAAAGCAAATAACATAAAAACAAAATGAAAATTCTCCAAACACAAGGTTGCAATATCAAAACAAGAGAAATTTAGAAAAAATTATATAAAAGAAAAAGAAAATTGAATTTATTTAAGGTACAGAGGGTACATGTGCAAGTTTGTTATATAGGTAAATTATGTGATGCTAAGTTTTGGGTCCTATTGATCCTGTCACCCATATAGTGAACATAGTGCACAATAGGAGATTTTCAGCTCTTTTCTCCTTCCCTCTCATACCCTTTTGGGGTCCTCAGTGTCTATTGTGCCTATGTTTATGTCTGTGTGTACCCAAACACATTGAATTTATAAAAATGAAAACCATAAAATACAGGTAGTATTGTGTTATAATGTGGTCCTCATATATTTTCCCCTGTGAAAAGAAAGAGAAAGAAAGAAAGAAGGAAGGAAGGAAGGAAGGAAGGAAGGAAGGAAGGAAGGAAGGAAGGAA
>NW_012115488.1:3079200-3086981 GCF_000951035.1 Colobus angolensis palliatus
AAAGAAAGAAAAAGCAATGCTGATTTCAGGGATAATAGTGGTAGAAGGATAGAGTCAAATTGAAGGTGGGCTGTGGTTAGGACTAAATGCAAAATAACTAGAGCTCAAAGAAGAGTATTCAAAGTCTAGTCAATTTAAACAGAATCCAAAACAAATCAAAGTGTGAAGAAAATGTCAAATGTGTTCAAAATTCTTCTTTAGGGATTTAGCTTTGGTTGGCAGCCAAGTCTTTGTCCTTTGATATGAATTGACATCTATCTAAATTTGAGACAGTTTTCATTTTCTTTTGTTACTTTTGTCTCCTGAAGCAGAATCCCATCAACAACCCCTTCTTACCAATAGAAAAGAACAGCCTTGCAGGAGAGAAGAAAGGACCTTTAACTACATGACCTTTCTGCAGAAATGTATGATGGCTTTATGATGTTTGGCAGCAGGGCCATCTCTGTGGCATTCTGCATTGTTGTTTTTCTTCTGTAATTATTGAAATGCTAATTCAGTTACAGTTTATAAAAAAAATGTTTATAGTAACATGGCATTACTCTTTTCCACCAAATTCTTTGTTACGATTTTCTCCAAATGTGAATATGAGGTTGATATTTGGGTATTACAATTCAAAGCAAATTCAATTCTTAAACCTTTTATTGGACAAATCCAGTTCTAACTTTCAATTTAATAGAGGTAAAAGGAAAAGTAATAATGGGAACTTTAAGAGATTCTTTCTTTGTTTGCCTGTGTCAATATACTTTCTGTTTGCAATGACAAAAAGGAAAAAATAACCATAATCATACAATATAACTATCACTTTTATATTTTTTCCCTGTGTATTTGCTTAAACATATGTTACATCTATGTAATCCATGCCTTTTGTATTCTTCTGGCTCCCATGAATGATATATTATAAGCATTTTCATTTTGCTATATAGCATTTTAATAATATATAAAATTAATTTCATTAATTAAATTGTGCCATAAAAGACTAAATTATCACAGAATCCAAAAAAAATTTAAAAGCTGAACAGAAGCTTCAAATATAATCACTCAAATATCATCATTGTTAACATTTCTATTTACAGTGGACGGATTCTATTTTTTGAAATATATATGTGAATATGAACACATTTGTAGGAATTTCTGTTGGTGCTGCACAAATATCCCCTAGACCCTCATTGGCACATGCCCATGATATCCTCTTGAAAGCGTCAATGATGCTGTTCTTGAGAACATTCTTTCAGTTGAAGTGTTGCTGAGTCAATGCCCCAGGAAACAGTTTTTAGCCCAGTGATGAGAATTAGAAGATAAAAAGCTCAGCTTCCTTGAAACTCAGATGAAATGACTTTAAGACATTGTGGTGGTTTATTCCTATTAGATGTGGAACTCTTCTAAAGAGAAACTAAGGCTGCAGCATTCTCCATTAGCCTGACAAAGCTTATGGAGTTTCTTCTTAACCAATCATCTTTTCACAGAGGTCAGACCTGTACCATGATCTGAAGAGTCTTCCTTCTAACCTCTTTCTGCTCTTTACTCTTCACATGTGTTTCCCCAATAAATCTCTTGTATATCTAATCCTATTTTGCCTGCTTTTCAAAAAATACAAACTAACACAAGTAGTGCCAGGAGTAGTAGGAGAAAACAAAAGTAAAATGAAATTTTGGGACTGGTCAGCAAATGACCTAATGGTCAAAATGGTTGCAATTGGCATAGCAAGGATAACATTAAAGTAAAAGCTATAGCTGCTACCAAGATACTCTGGACTCCAGATGAAGAAAGGAGTTACCACCTTGGCTAGAATAATTGATGGTTATAAGCGGGAGGTGGAAGGATTGCATTTACAAAGTTGGTGCAGGTAGGCAAATATGTGGAACCTGGGTTACCCATGTGGACCTCTTGAGTACCCTCATCCCCATTGTAACTGAGTGGACATTTGCAACAATTAAAGCCTGAGAAGCCCATGATTTCCAAGGGCTTAGGCCCTCAGGAATGAAGATTTGGATCACAACACATGATTAGGCACCAAGATCTGTCAAAGTAATAGCTGAAGGTTAGGGGATTGTTTAGAATGGATAGAGAAGAGAAAGGATGAGTATAATTTATGACCTCAAAATCAACTACACTGGTGGATGGTGTAGCTGGTGTTGCCAGTCTCCCGATTTTAAGTTTCCCTTAAAGAAGGGAAGGTCATAGGGAACATGGTGATGCCACTCCTTAAACTTGTACTGAGAATCAGCTTTGTGCAATGCAGTGGGTGAAATGTACAATCTGTGAAACTATGCCCAGATCTTGCTCTGCAAGGAGCATAGTTGACAGACAGTGCTAGCTGCCAGCTTTCTGGATCCACCACTACATTTGTGCAGCAGGCATACTTCCTCAGAGCTACTCTAAGTGGAAAACTGAGCAGAGTGAATTACTAATGCCAGCCCATTCTTGCTAGGTCTGGGATTTCTCTAATGTGTATTGGCCTAAAACTCTTAGAATTGCACTGATGTTTGAGACTCTCCCTGTCAAATCCTCCTTCCACAGGTGGTAGACCTGGACTGCATTCTAAATGCTCTCTCTGCCAACTCTGTCTTTCTTCCATTTATCCTTAATAGACATTTCCTCTAATAAATGTATAACATGTTTATTCTGCTTTGCAGAGTACTCAAACTAACACAAGCATATTCCAAACCTTCTCTCAGAGGATTCCATGGGAATCTAAGTCCAGTTGCCCACAACAATTATTAGCCTGCACATTAGCATACCCTGTTTTGAACTCTTCGCGTTCCCTGTTTTATATCCCTATTCCTCTACTAGTTCCTCCTGAGATTAAATTAATGCAGTGGTTTTAAAATAAATCTACAAAGTTTTTAATACTCCTTTCAAGACATGGAGCCTAATTTTCCTCCTCTTGAACATGAACTGATATTACTCACAGAGCTCTAATAAAGAGAATGTGGCAGAAATGATGTATGTGCTGCTAATAGCCAGCAACAAACTAAGACCTCCAGCCAACAGCCATGTAAGCAAGACCTTTCAGAATCAGAACATCTGTCCCAGTTAAACCTTCAGATGATAGCTGACAACTTGAATGCAGCTTTAGAAGAGACTTTGAAGAACTATCAAGCCATTTCCATACTCCCAACCCTCAGAAACTACATGAGATAAATATTTGTTGTTTTAAGCTACTAAGCTATCAGGAAACGTGTTATGCAAAAATAGACAAGTAATACACTATTAAATCCATCACATATACTCAAATCCTTCTCTCAGGATCAACTCTGGAGAAATACTTGTTTTGCTTTATTGTGCTTCATTTTATTGTGGTTTGAAGATATTGCGGTTTGTACAAATTGAAGATTTGTGGTGATCCCACGTCGAGTAAGTCTGTTGGTGCCATTTCTTCTAAGAGTATGTGCTCACGTTGTGTTTCTGATCATTAGTATTTTTATTTTAGCAATAAAGCATTTTATAATTAAACTATTCGCATTCCTTTTTTAGACATAATGCTATTGCACACTTAACAGATTATAATATAGCATAAATCTAACATTTGTAGGCACTGGAAAACCAAAGTATTCATGTGACTCTTTATTGTGATTTTCACTTTATTGCAGTGGTCCTGAACTGTACCTGCGATATCTCTGAGGTATTTCTGTGAGATTCTGAGAAGTTATATTTGTGTAATACATTTGTATTACTGGTCTAATTTTGCTCAACAAGTCTGCTAATAACTTAGTAGCCTAAAACAACAAACATTTATCTCACATAGTTTCTGAGAGCTGGGAGTGTATGTGTTTACATAAATGTACACACAGGTAAAACTATATATAAGTATGTATATATGCACACACATACTTTATAATATATGTACATGTGTATATACACACATACATATTTTAGTACCCGAGTCATTTAGTCACAAGAGATTTTTACTTTAAACATATTTTGAGTAATTTAAAAAAATATTTATGTGTGTGGCATCATTATTAATCACTTACTAGTATTCTATTGTTTGAATGGTTTATAGTGTTTATTTTCTGTTTGGTGAGAAATTCAAGACGTTTCCCATTCATAGGGTCTTGCTTTCTACTTCTTAAAAATTGATTAAAATATACTAGATTATAACCATTGATTAAAAATGCAAAACATTTAATCATTTGTGCCTTATTCTGTGACACAATTCGAAACTTTGCTCATCTTGCAGCTATAATTAGAGCAAAGGACAGATGGTAAAGGTTTAAAATGATGTGTTTATTAAAATTATGTAGGCTGCCAAATAATTTCGCACCATCACATGTGTTTGTTCATTAGCTGCTTCATTGAGACAGGGTTAATGAAATTTGAAGTTGGATGCATAGAATAATAAGTGACTCTGGTGTCTACATATACAATATCTGTTTACTATTAAAGGGGACAGAAAAGAATGCCATGACCAACTCTTTCAAATAGTTTTAGTTTAATCATATTTAAATATGGTAAAACCTTCTAAGAAGTCTTAGATGAATTAATAAAGTAGATAAACATTATGGGTGTATGGAGGATTCTGATACTAGGTACGGCTTTTCTGTGTGAATGTAGATATATCTCAAATAAAAGTAAGCACTAAGAGATTTTATTATGAGATAGGCCAGGTGCAGTGGCTCATACCTGTAATCCCAGCACTTCGGGAAGCCAGGGCAGGAGGATTACTTGAGCCCAGGAGTACAAGACTAACCTGGGCAACATAATGAGACCCCTATCTCTACTGAAAAAAAAAAAAAAAAAATAGCTGGGCCTCGTGGTGCACTTCTGTAGTCCCAGCTACTCTGGAGGCTAAGTTTGAGTGACTGCTTGAGCCCAGGAAATTGAGGCTGCAGTGAGCCATGATAGGGCCGTTGCACTCTAGCCTGAGCAACAGAGCAAGACCCTGTCTCAAAAAAATATATATAAATAAATACAAAAAAATGAGTGTAGTGGCTCATAGGAATTCACTAGACATTAAAGATAATTGAAGTCAAGGATTCCAGTGTCATTAGTCTATTTATTGACTCGTTTTCTCTAAATGCAGGTCAGTGTCCTCTAATTTTTGATCTATAGCATTCCTAAGTAACAATAAAACAAAAATTGTAACAACCAACACTATCAGTTATTAAGTATTCACTGTCAGGTACTCAATATATATTTTATTCTGTATAATCCTCACAGGAGCCCAATAAGGTGAGTACTTCCATTATAACCAATTTACATGTGGAAACTGAGGCACACAGATTAATAACTAGCCTTTGATTGTGTATCTATTGAGTGATAAAGAAAGAATTCAAATTTAGTCCTTCTGATTTGAGAGGCTCTGCTTTGTGGCTACTGTTCCACACTACAGTTCAGAGAAGCCTCTGAGAGAGACTAATTAATTTTCTGAGTACGAAGTTCAAATTCATCTGAAATGACTTCTTGTCACAGCTTGGATAACATCCCCACACCTAGTTCAAGTCTGCCGAGAGGACTAAACTATATTGTGCTGAATAGGCTTTTCTGCCTGAAACAATAGGGATAATTGGATCAATGCAGGCCTCTTCTAGAAATTAAAAAAAATAAAAGCATATGACTAGGGTACTCAGGTGAGTCTAAAACGATGAGAAAATTTGAAGAAATATCAAGTTTTTTGCCAGATTTGGAAAAGTGAATAATGATAATTTTTTCGGTTTTTAATAGATGATTAAGTAGTACTTATATAAAAAAGAGCACAAAGTGATTCAAGAAAGAAATGTTTTATTCAAGTAGTTCAGTGACAGCTGATTCAATTTTACAAGCTTAATTTTTAAATGAAGGTTTTAAAATCAGGAAGTATTCTTTGCTATGGCTCAATTTTAAAGTACAATTCACGGTTGAAGGACACAAATCTGTATAATACTAAATATCCTTGAGAGTTACATTTTATGCCTGGCAGAGTGCATCTACGAGGATTTTTGGTGAATTTATGGGTTGTAGAAAGTTTTAGAAAGGTTTACAGTGAGAGGTGAGTAAAGCATGTCTCATCTATGAGTTATTTGCTCAGGAAGTTTTCCTATTTTCCTACTGGATCTTTGGTACTTTGTGTCTCAGTTTTTGAGAGTACTTTAAAAATTAGGGATATTCAGCTCTTTTGGTATATGTTGCAAATATTTTTCTCCTTGTTTGTCAATGTGTTTTGATTTTGGTTATGGTATCTTTTTGTCATGCAGTAAAATCAACGTTTTTATGTAACCAAATATATTTTTGAGTTATTTTGCATCATTTAGAAAGGAAAATTTGGAAGGTTGCTTGTTACACACCAGTATTATTTACAGTTTTAAATACTTCTGGAATACTTTAAAACTATAAAGTTCAAAACTACTATAAAACCTTGCTAGAGGACCAAAAACAAAATAATACTTTACTGATGTATTTATCAAAAAAAGTAAATTATTTATAAAAGTTAGCACATATCAGTCTGGGCACAGTGGCTCACACCTGTAATCCCAGCACTTTGGGAGGTCAAGTCAGGTGGATTACCTGAGGTCAGGAGTTTGAGACATGCCTGGCCAATATAGTGAAACCCCGTCTCTACTAAAAATACAAAAAAATTAGCTGGGCATGGTGGCGGGCACCTGTAATTGCGTTACTCGGGAGGCTGAGACAGAAGAATCGCTTGAACCCAGGAGGCAGAGGTTGCAGTGAGCTGAGATCGCGCCATTGCACTCCAGCCTGGGCAACAGAGTGAACCTTGGTATCACAAAACAAACAAACAGACAAAAAATTAGCACATAGCAACCCTTTGTATCAAACTTAACTCTTACTATTCCCTAACATGAAGCTTATCAGGTAGAAAGATCTCTCTATTATGTCCCCCGTGACCAAACTATGTTTAGTCTGTTCTGCATATGCTATTCCCTCCTGAGAAATTTCCTTTTGTCTGTTGCAAATTGGTTTTTAGCAAGGTGTTCTGTGCTTTACTGAGAAAGTTGTATATTTTATATAGTTAAGTACCGTGTACTAGAGAGGTGTGGCAATAAAGGGGGCAAAAGAACTTAGTTATTAGAGGGGCTTAGGTTCAAATGCTACAACTACCAATCCTGTCACTTATTAGATGCTGACCATGATACTTAACCCAGTTGAGCCTATTTTATAAATTGGGGATTCATATGTAACATTCTCAGATGTATTGTATAAGTGTTATTTTAAATTTTTCTTAAATTTTAAATTTCCTTTAATTTTCACTTTTCTTTGGCCTCTTAAGACCTTTCCGTTTGTGCAATGGTATTTTATCCTTTCTGCTTTCTGAAACTGAAAATATTACTAGAAACTTGTTTAATTATAAATTGTCTTCTTATTATAAATTGTCTTCTTAATTATAAGTCTTCTCTGGTGCTTAAACGTTCAATACGAATGTAATTTTCTGATAGATTATTGATTGTTAAATCCTCTCTTTGCTTATACAGGTTTACAGGCAAAATCGTGGCTGTGTCTCATGACGTGGGTAATTTGAAAAGTGCACAGTTTGACTTAGTCAAACCGGTAGTCTAAAAAAAAAAATTAAAATACTTGCTGAATTAAACCACTTGTTTCCAAAAAGATTGGGCAAGTAAATAAATAATTTTATTTTATGTTATCTGCAAATGAACTATCTGTGTATAAAGATATAGTATTAGAAAGTTTTATATATTTGTATAGTAGTTTAATGATGCATATAAATAGATCTGCATGAAAATACATTTATTTAAAAATGCAATTGTGATTTTGTATCTATATTTTAATTCTTTGTACATAGCCTTTTCTTTTAGTATGTAATCTTCACGATCATGCCAAAAAGT